>NC_060194.1:20937408-21237408 GCF_021184085.1 Oncorhynchus gorbuscha
CAAGCGCAAAGTATTTATTTCAAATTCCATTGGTTGGTTTACATTTGCGTGTGGAAGGAGTAAACTAAAAATAATTATTTTGAGGTTAGCAGCCAAATTAAACCTCTTCCATAGAAACTTCTTCAGTCACTAAATGTCTTACAGACCTTTAGCCCCAGGTATCTGGAAGCAAAGCAACCCTTAACTTTACAACATGAAACCAGTGAGTATGTTCAGGTCTTTAAAGTGCACTCTGAGGACACACATTTGAATCAAACCAGGCTCACAGACCAAATTAATGCTTTGGCTGCATGAAACCAAACAGAGCCTTTAACTTCCATCGCCAAAGAAAGCAGTCAAAATGCAAAAGCTTTGAGGGGATTGACTACAGTGAGTGTTCCTATCTGAGCATTAGAGAGTCATATAAGAGATGAGGTGGGTACATGCTATTCCAATGGGTGTTGAATGACGTGACTGACCTTTCATGGCCCGCCAAACAACCCACATGAAAATATACTATTGTGTGCCATGGTATAAATACTGTAGCATTACTATATTTATATACTATGGTGTTTTTGTGGACTTTACTGAAGTATTCACTGTAGTGTTTCTGCAGACATGACTGTAGTTTACACAATAGTGTTTTTGTTTCATTGATTTCTCCTTGAGGAAACCTACTGGACAAACTAAAAGAGCAACTGTTTCATAATCTGTTATTAGGTTGGACTGGAGGCTGAACTTGGCATGCAGGTTTCTCACTCATGGGTGGCACACATTCTGATATGTGGTAGTGTTTTTGCAGACACTGTGGTGTGTTGCGGATATTACTGTAGTATTTACTAGTGCTTTTTGTGGCTAATACTGTAGTATTTACTATAGTATTCTACAGAATACTACACAATTATATCATAAGTACTACACATGATTGCGGGATACTACAGTGTGGAGAATAGTATACTAAAGAATTCTACAGTAAGTACTATAGTATTCTATAGTCTGCTGTAGTTTTTTTTTCATGTGGGACAAAGAGAACTCAACTCTATGCTTATAGAAATGACACATTTTACATCATTAATAAACTTAAAATATAAAAAACCGACAGTGATAGTTTGCAATTAACCTGTCACAAGTACTTGCATATCATCTTCTGATTAAGATGCAGTGAGACAAGTAGCAGCAACAATGCTTTTTTTTCTCACACGTAAATGAAGGTAGGCAGAATTTGGGGACTTTATGAGGCTTGGGAAAATGCAATAAAATGTGAATACACCCATCTGTTGGACCTTAGAGGACTTCCTGTAAACAAGTTTGGGAGAGGAAAACCTCTACCACCAGCTCCTCGTCTATAATTGCTGTTTCATCTTTATTTTCTTCTTTCCATTAGCCTACCTACTCTTATTTTCTCTCTACCTACTTCTCTTATCTATCTGTCTCCTTTCATTTTCTTTCACTCTCCCTCTCTCTTTGGCTTTCCTTTCTACAAATAACTCTAAATTATATTGTTTACTTGAAAATAGTGGTAGTAGTGGTAGCGTTGGAAGCTAACATTGCTTTGATGTAAAGAGGAAATAAAGACAGTATTGTTATTGTTAACATTTTTCTATATAGTTATACATGTATTGTATATAATATATACTTATATTTCCTAATTTATGAGTTTGATTAGATCAATATGTGATTTTATTATTCTGTAGTTTTATCATCCAGAATCAAATCTAGCATCAGATTTATGCATTATATCACAATATCTACCCCTGCTGACACATCCCTCATGGATAATTATGCATACATACATCTATATTCCACCTGTAAACTACATGCGATTACATTTCCTGACACAGAAATTCACCAGGGAAATCATTTCTCAATGGAAAATGTTGAATTACATTAACGGTGACATTGTTGTTGAATGCAAGCCGACAAATGATAATGACATACATGTATTATATCTTTCTATTTAGGACTAAATAAATGAGTAATATCTAAATAAATGTATTATAGAGGATATAGAATTTGAATCATGTATTTATTATATTCAATATATTATGTTTTATTTCCATTTACTCATGACCAAGGATTTTAGTTGCAAATAATATGATATTGTATAATGTAATTTACATTGTGCCCTGATATGTTGCTTTGTGTACAGTTTGTTTCCTTTCAATCAATTCATTTTCTATATTGATTTGTGTAATTTCCTTATTCTTACAATAAAATGTCAAAAGTAACTATGAGCCTCTTTTTTTTCTCCCCATTCCATAAAGACATGTCAAGGCTTTCCGTTAATAAGAACTCATAGGAAATAAAACCAACAACATAATAGTATGGTACAGACCGGATTCACTCTATGGTTCAATTATATCTCCATTAAAATAGTTATAAGTTATAATCACTGAGCGCACCTCTGAAATCTAGGATCATCAACTGTAAATATATTCAATATTCATTTTGTTAGTGGTACATAGAAATACATATATTCCAGTTAAATTAAGTATATGCACACCGTTGGCTAAATATTATCAATATTTCCAGTGTAAAAAGTTATTTTTGAAAAAAATATTACAAAGAAACCATCCCAATCGTTTAAACATGACCCATCGCTTTGCCATTCACGTCTGTGGCAGCTATACGTATCTATGAATCGACTCTATTCAGTCCTGTCTAGACTCTAAAAAGGTATCTCTATGTTCACTAAGAATATGAACATGTGGGTTAGCTGTTTTTTCCCCCAGTGATATACTGTTGTTGGAGAATCTCAGTAAGATTTATAATGCTAGCTGAAAAACCCAACCCTGCTATATTATAATGGCCAACTGGCCAGCAACTGTCTGCAAAGAGAACCACAGTGTTGATCTAATCATTCAGTGATGTCAGGTGGAAAAGACTGCTTACTTCCTCCCTCTGTGCCAACACTCAGCCCAGAGAGAAAGGAGAGAGAGAGAGAGAGAGAGAGAGAGAGAGAGAGAGAGAGAGAGAGAGAGAGAGAGAGAGAGAGAGAGAGAGAGAGAGAGAGAGAGAGAGAGAGAGAGAGAGAGAGACAGAGAGCGGGAAGGTTAGTCAAGGCACATGGCCCGGCTTTCTTATTCATTATACAACTTCTAACTTCTGAAGACTGTGTTACAGTTGTTTATTTCTCCCTACTTCCTCCTCTCATATTTTATACATTTTCAAGGAGAGCCATATAAGCAGTGAAGCATGGGAGGTTTACATTCATGTAAACACATCTAATTGATTCTGGGAATATTGTTAGATTGTGCTACATGAATTTTAAATTTAAAGCAATATGTCCAGGCTATAACAAAAAAAGAACTCTGGTACACATACTGAATATAAGACGGTTATGTGGCCTCTTTCTACGCCGCCACAAATACAAAAAGGATTGTGATCCTCTGACGAGGTGCACTAAAAAAAGCACAAGATATTTTCATACAATTCCTTCCCAGATTTCAACCATCACAAAGCAATAGAAATTGTGTTTTGTTGTGCATCCAATTTCAAGTACATCTGCATCACACTGAAACAAAACGTGGACCCTAGAATTACCAGGCCATTGTTAAAACCTAACAAAAAGCGCAGTCTTGTCCAATGTACACAGTGAAACAACAGCATTGTGTTGAATAGTGAGAAAAGGCTGGAAAATTGTGTAGCAAATGATCTGTCATTATTACGTTTTTTAAAAGTATTTTCCTTTTTAGTATATATTTTTTATTAGTAAATCAACTAACTATTGAGGATTTTAAAAAGTAAGTAAAGATATCAATTAGGGGCTGGCAAGTCCTACAGTTTCGGCTTTGTTTCAATGTAGCATTTTGACATGTTTACATTCCTTCCTAGTCTAAACCAAAGCACTGAATTGCTATTGAATCTTTTCGCTCCAACTGTCATATATACTATGGGTGTTTTCAGAGGTTTATCTAAAAGGTCATCTTAAGTCATCTAAAAATTGTACAAAGTCGACTAAGCAGATAACTTTTCATTCATTCCCTGTACGGGTGTACAGGGGAAATACAGGTGCGAACCAAATGCACATTACACATGCTGGAGACCCGAACTGCTCTGAAGGATCAAACAGTACTCCAAGTACTTACTGTAAAGTACTATACTGTTGTATTAAATATCATACAATTACAGTTTCCATTTGCAACAAAAATCTTGAAGTTATTGTATGTAGTTAAACGGTTGCTGTAAGAATAAATTTTTACATGAAACACAAACATTAAATGTAAACAGATTTTTGGAAAAGCACCTTCTTACTCACACAAAAGTACTGCCAGCTTCCATTTGGGATTGATTTAAAGCCCAATGATCTTTATATGAACTTAGTGCGTTGATCCCAAAGCCATTGGTTAAAGAGAGAATGCAGTGGATCATACATGTTGCTCCTTAGCTCCAATGCAACCCCAAGCTCAAACTGTGCTACAACTAGTGCGCTCCTCCTCCCCTCTTTAAGTTAGGGACTGAGTCAAAGGCATACACATCATTCACAGAAGTTTCAAAACCACACCCAGAACTGCTTGCAAAGGAGGGGAAACACTGAGTTTTCCTTAAATAACACCAGGAGAAGGGAGGAAACTCCTGTTTTCTGCACAGCCAAACTCTCAAATAGCCATGTAGTAGGTTGTGTTTTGAAAATAAAATGATGATGCAGTTGTCATTTTCAGGATGTTTATTTTTTTCAGCTAGGGGGGGTTCTATTTTAAAGAAGTAAGTAGGTGTGTGGTGGGCTCTGGCTCTAAACACCATAGAGCATAGAGATATGTGGTCTCAGGTCAGAGTGTGTAGTGGTAATTGAATATACGCTGTGTTTGCATACTGCGTGTGCGTGTGTGGTTGGTGTGTGCGTAGGCACATGGGCATGTAGTTGAGAGCTCTCTTCATCCTCATTCCCGTCCTTGATGACAACCAGCTGCACCTCTTTCCTTTGTGAGTGGGCAGCATGTAGCCTTCATCCCTCTTCATACACATGACTCTCTTTACGATAAAGAAGCACGCCATTTCTATAGCCCAAATTGCGCTGCCATTTTTGTTGTGTGGGTTGTGCAATCCTGGTTGATAACATTGCTACATGCTTTTTACTCTCTGTAATTAGGGCTATATGACATCTATAGTGATTTGTAGTTTGTAAAAAACAAAGTTGTTTCTTTTGGGTAATGAGTACAAAATGAATATGACATTAAAGCATTGTTTTCCAGCATGAAAAGGCTATTGGATTTGTGACAAAATAGTATATTGTTAGGAACAGTACATCCTTTGATCTGTTATCTTTTCCCCTGACTAATCATTTACAAATGACAGCCCGGAACTAAAGGTGTAGCCTGGAGCTTGTGAGGGGTACCAGGGTTTGTCCACCAGTTTCTATTTACAGCATAATGTTATGTTGCTAGGGAACATCGTTGTATTATCAAACCAATCAAATGACCATAAATGTTTCTCTCATTATCTGGGATGCATATTGCTTTGCATATTCTTTCCAGTATACAGTACTGTGGCTACAAAGAAAGCTTGATGCAGCTAAACAATATGCAACCAGATGTTCTTTCAAAGTCAACCTGACTTCTCTGACATAATCTAGTTGAAAGGCTGTTCTGAGTAGGAATTTCAAAAACTGGAGGAAAGAAGTTTCACAAACTTTACACTCCCATTTGTTTGTTTGAATAAATGGTCTTAAATACGCAATATCAAACAATGGACAACCCGTTTGAAAGCAATGTGAAAGCAGGTTGACAAAGGAGGGGTCTAGAACCAAACTATAAAATGTTGTATTTTGTCTGGCAGGTTGCCCAGACGGCAAGTGAAAACAAAGGCTGCCTGCGCACTCCCTATCTGTGACTTGAGACAGGCAGCCAGACACAGACAAGCAGACCCACAAAGGGAACACTTTCATCTGTATGTCATTGCAAAGGAAACCCAGCTCACAAGAAAAATTACTACAGTTTACTATAAAATACTACAGTACTTACTAGATCATTATTTAGCTAACTGTAGTATACTGTAGAATACTATATACCACACACTGTAGTATCCATCGATAATGTGTAGTACTTACTATAGAATTGTGTAGTATACTGTAAAATACGGTCATGCTTTAAATGATGTGCAGCTTATAAAGGCTTAATAAAGCCTTCATAAACACTACATAAATATGTTACAAATCATCTATAACCAAATGTCATGCTTTATAAAGGGTTCATAAATGTGGCATAACTGTGTGACATAACCACCAATGTCAAATGTGACATAACCCACTATGTCAAATATGACATAAACCTGTTTCTTTTAAATAACGGGTGGCATAAGCACTGCTTAATAAAGACCTTATTAATCATATGAAATTGATACCTCACAAAGCATTTATAACCCGGTCATGCATCTTGGTAGAGCATTGCAACACCAGGATATTATGTTTGATTCCCAGGACCACCCATACGTAAAAATGTATTCATACATGACTCTAAGTCGCTTTGGATAAACGTGTCTGCTAAATGTTATATATTATATTTCACTGAAACATTTCTTGGATGGCCCAACCTCCTTCCCTCTTGGGTGTATAGTCAATATTGGACCTGACCTCAACTTCCCCCAAAATGCTGTGCTGCAGGATGACTCACACTCTAACGTGCAGCCATGCACAGCAAAAAAAATGCAAAATTCTGATTTTTTTGTTTTGTTTTTCCAGGTTTTGTTACCCCCCCCCCTCCCCATTTTTTCTAGCTTACCTCAAATTTTCACACTTTTTATTAGAAAAATAACCAAATTTGATGTTCTGTGTTCACAACTATACCTATGTCACACCATTTGGATAAGGGCATTTCTGTGCTGCGCCAGAAACTCTAACTTGGAAGATGAGAAACTCCATTCAATTCGTATGATCATATTTCTCTTTCATTTACAAATCAAATAAAAAAGATGACTTTCAAATGCCTCTCCTGTGAAGTAGTGACGTGTGACATACGCCTGTCGTCTAGAAACGGGTCACATACTGTATATGGTGTCATTTCACCGGTCTTCAAATAATACGGTATGTTGCTGGCCTTTCACTCCACCCATTTCACTGGCGGACAAATCACATCACATGTGCGCTTACTGCGGAAAGCCTGCTAACCAAACAACAGTGCAGGGCATGCTCACTGGATTAAAGGGCATATACACAAAAATATTTTTCCCAGACCTTAAAAGTCACCCCCTGATGTGACAAAGGCATTTCCTAACAGACCTGCTCACTGTTTGTTGTTGTTACTTTCAAGGTTTTAACCAACATGCAGTACCTCCAGCAGGAGCAGAGGCAATAACCATTAATCCGCCGGCTCAGGGACAAGCTATATTATTCACAGCCCTGTGTAATGTTCAATGTCATTGCATTGCTGAACTTTTTCAAACTTTGTGTGTTTTGTATTGTTTTAAAAACATACAAATAAAAGGAAATGCATAGTTTGAACATATCTTGTGTTTATTTGTTTTTAGCTGTTAGTGATCATTCCCTAAGTGTTAATACATTTGTGTTTACATCATTCAGCCTCTATGTATGTGTTATGAATGACCAACGGGTTCTGACTTTTTATGAAGTACAGAATCAAGCGATATAGAGTCTTTATGGATGTATTATGAATGACTGAAGGTGTCTCACATCAAACAAGTATTACTGGACACTACATAAAGCGTCAATAAAGTGGTTATTAACGTTCTGCTGATTTATGAAGGTTCTCATGATCCACAGATTATTGTCGGGTGTGAGAGGTATTTAAATGGGTGATGGACCTGCAAAGCTTGTGTTTTGTGTGTGTGTGTGTGTGTGTGTGTGTGTGTGTGTGTGTGTGTGTGTGTGTGTGTGTGTGTGTGTGTGTGTGTGTGTGTGTGTGTGTGTGTGTGTGTGTGTGTGTGTGTGTGTGTCAGAAACAAGATGATTTGGGGTAGTCCAACTTGAGACTACCACACCAGCAGGGCCTGGAGACCAGGGCTTGATTATAATAATAATAATAATAATATATGCCATTTAGCAGACGCTTTTATAACCTGTTACAGTGGTGCCATCATTTTGTTGCTGATCTTTCAGCAGGGGAGTGGATCAATGTGACTAGGCCCAGCATCGTGCGGTATGGCTCGTTGTTTTTGCGTGCTTGTTTGTGTACTGAGGAACATGTAACTTGGTTCCAGAAGAAAGACACTTTCAATTTCTTTATGTTGGGGGCTTTCATCAAGGTAAGTGGTTCTTCGTGTAACGTCGTCTCCAGGCTATTGCGCACACAGCACATATATACCTGGGATATCAACCATTTAAAGTTGTCCTTAGTGGGAGTGACTATATAATTCTATAGGAATTACCTTACTCACTAAATTATTTGTCATCATCACTACTTAAGACAGTCAAAAAGTCATAATTATGGCTAAACCCTGCCCATTTCCACAATTTATCTTCTTAAAATGTGATTTTAAACCTAACCCTAACTAATGACAGCCAAATTTCATGGGTTGGTCCACCAGACGTTACGCGCATTTGGGCAGAAGTGTCTGGGAATGAGATTATGCATTATGTGACAAACATGTCATCCCTTTTCTGTCCTTCAGCACAACATGTCATCCTTTATAAAGCACATGTTTATGTCATATTCGACATAGTGGGTTATGTCACATTTGACATTGGTGATTGTCACACATTAATGCCACATTTATGAACCCTTTATACAGCATGACATACGGTTATAGATGATTTGTAACATATTTATGTAGTGCTTATGAAGGCTTTATGAAGCCTTTTAAGCTGAATGCCATTTAAAGCGGGACATAGAATACTATAGTAAATACTACAGTATACTACAGACCACAAAAACACTACAGTAAATAATCCAGTAATGTCTGTAAATCACTACGGTCAGCAAAAACACTACATTAATTACTTAAGGCCAGAGGGGGTGTGGCAATAAGGCCCGAGAGGGTGTGGTATATGGCCAATATACCACAAAAACCAGAGGTGCCTTATTGCTATTTTAAACTGGTTACCAATGTCATTAGAGCATTAAAAATAAATGTTTTGTCATACCTGTGGTATATGGTCTGATATACCACAGCTGTCAGCCAATCAGCATTGATGGCTCAAACCACCCAGTTTATAATATAGTGTATACTACAGTGCTTAATTTGCATATACCCTGCCCATTCCCCTCCCAATTTGTGCCACCCATAAGTGAGAAATCCGAAATGCTATGTATAGATCGTATATTGCTTTCCTTGCAGGTTATAGAAAAGAGCAGAATTTTTTAATATTTATGTAAACTAGTAAACTGTAAATATTACTGTATGCTACAGTCTTGTCCGCAATACTACAGAAAAGTCTGCATAAACACTAAGGTGAATATTCTAGTATTTATACCATGGTTTATCACAGAATTCTTTTTCATGTGGGAGTGCTAAGGAAGTCGTGTGTGTGTGTGTGGGTGTGAGTCATATCCCCGGAGAGACCCCACCCTGCGTAGGCAGGAGATTTGGCGACAGTCTGTTAGCCTAGCCCATCCTAGAGAAGGACAACTGTGTTCTTTGTTCAAATGTCATTTTGAAAAAGTGAGAAAAGAGAAAATCTATTTTTTCTGTGGCGATGATATGATCTATCTGCCACCACTGTGGGATATGTCTAAACGTTATGAAATAAACACAAAACACATGTCTCTGGTTTCAGCTGTCTTTATTTAAATAAATTAAACAGTGCATTAATGCTTTATCCCCTATGCTCAGGGACTTCTGTGATATACTTCATGCATCTCATCAACATTATTATGGATTATGTTATAAGGAGGATTGTTAGTATTGCTGTTTTTAGTAACAGCTTGACAGAATGAAGTGTTAAATTGATCAGACTAGCAGGGAGGTTCTGTTGCCACAGCGCTACTGTGACAGTTGCAATACTGATCCTATGTGATGCCCTGCGATGTGTCATTTGGAGGCCCTACTGCTTGTGAAATGAAATCATGATAACAATAAAATAGTGTCAGAGCCAAGGATCAGGCTGTTACGGGACTAGCACGGTCCCAATCGATCCTGTTCCCAATTAGAGAGGAATCTGCGCTTATGCCTCCGACGTCTCGCTGAAGCTTCAAACTAAGCCCAGAGTAGCTGCTAGAAGATCAAGCAAATGTGGTTACGGGTGGCCTAATTTCACTTCAGTGGGTAACATTAGGTTGCTCTGAAGTAGAATGCCAATGGGTGACTGGCTGCCAGCGCCAACATCAGATATTCAGTTTTCGAGTTAGAGTGGCTCGATACAAGTAAGGCATTCCTTCCCCCTTCTATTCAGTCTAGTCTACCATCCACATCTGCATCCCTCTGTATCTCACTTAGTCCCACTAATTAAGAGTTCATTGGCGTTCAGCTTGGCTTCACTACTTGTAAATGAATGAACTATGTGGATACACAGTGACATTGCTGCTCTTTATCAGAATCCCAACAGTCTCTTATGTTCAGACGTACTCAATAAACAACTTCACTGGCTGTAAACAAAATTGGGCTGCTTGAGTTTACATTGTCTGAGTGAGTGTACACACAGAAAAGTTGACGTTTTAATATATAGTATAATAGTATGCGAATTGTAAGGGTAGAGGTCAAATGGCAGGCTGGCAATATGGAAACACTTAAACAGAGGCTTGTGTGCTCCAGCAGATGTGTACAACCGCAGTCCACAAGGCCCACTAAGACTCTTTATTTTTTTGTATTGAGGGTGCGAGTATCTTTGTCATCAAAATAGATTTGATATCATTTTTAAATTTGCTGCAGCTGTCTATGCTAATATATAGCTAAGAATTATGTGTAAAAATTGCACAAACAAACATTCTGTGGTATGTAGATACATTTTAGGGGCAGTACATATGTACTGTTGCTGTGGTTGTTTTCAGGCTAAACCAGTGGAACAAATGAATCCATTAATCCATGTTTAATCTGAGTCATTAAATCAAACGTTGTGTTTACAACACTCACATTTGTAGTATTTGTTTCACTATCAGCTATAAAAGAAAATAATGCCTTGTTTGCCATCTACACAAAGGACATATTCTACTTTACTACTGATGTCAGGAATTAGCAGGTAAACTGAGTGGAAAAGTTTCAGCAATATGGTGATGGTAACAATAAATAAGGTGTCATTTGTTTGAGTCACGCCCTACTGATCTATATATTCTATTATGTGACGAGTTATAGTCTAAAAGAAGAATGTGGGGAAAATGCAAACACCATTATTCACATGAGGGAAAAGACCAGGCTGCGCAAGCAATCGCATCGGTCAACGACATTACACTTGGATCCATTTACCCTTGACTCATTGGCTGACAGAATACTAGCTCCATTGTAATGCATTACTTCTTTTTGGCCTACACATGGATGTTAGGTTTCAAATGGGGATAAGCTATTATTGTATCTTATTTTGTTAATATAGTAGCTTAACTACTTGAAGATACATTCAACTTAAGTTAACAGATGTAGCAGTCTCCTGTGTTTTATTTGCAAATGTCAAAATGGCTGATGTTCTTATTTTTCTGATGTTGTATTAGGCCTGTATAGATGTATTGTAGTTTGTGGTGACTTTGTGAAAAGCTAAAAATTGTTATCATATATTTTATACATTTGTGTATGAGCATTTTGCTATATGACAAAATTGCAAGGTTGGTTCTAAGGCATTATGCACACATATCTAGATATGAACAATGTTGTGCTTCATAAATACAATGATTTCGGCATCTCAGAAAAAGTCATGAACTGCATCAGAAATGCAGGGCATTAAATGTTCACATTTAGCAGACACTCTCACCCAGAACGACTTACAAGAGGAATTAGGGTTAAGTGCCTTACTAAAGTACACATTGGCAGATTTTTCACACTGTCAGCTCGGGAATTCAAACAAACAACCTTTTGGTTACTGGCCCAGCACTCTTATCCACTAGGCTACCTGCCTGCCACACTATATGCACTCTTCAAGGTTATTTTGTACCCAGAGATTGACAATAATGTAACTAACTTTTAAAATATAATGAACAATGTCATCATGACACAAAGTCTATCTACTAATAAATAGTAGATATTCCCTTAAAGCTGCAATATTTTTGGGAGACCGCGCCAAATTCATTTTGAAAAGAGGTAGATCTGTTTCATGTGCTGACTGTTATTATGCTTCCCGTTCTTAAGTCTGTTTTTTCATCTTTTATTTTTGGTTTTGTACAGCAGCTTCAAACAGCTGAAAATACAATATTTAGTGATTCTCTACACAATGACTGCTTGTTTCACCACATAAACTGAAATTAGGTGAACTATTAAAATGTTAGCAAACAAGAAAATGGCGGCACAATTTCTGCATGGTGCACCTTTAATTTTGTCCACCACGGGAAGATAAATTGTGTATATGTGTAACGGCGTTCGTCTGTTGAAGGAAGAGAGTCGGACCGAAATGCAGCGTGTTTGTTACTCATGATCTTTAATGAAGAAAACGAAACGATACATGAAATAACTAAATACAAAAACAACAAACGGAACGTGAAACCTATTACAGCCTATCTGGTGAAACTACACAAAGACAGGAACAATCACCCACCAAATACAAAGCGAAACTCAGGCTGCCTAAATACGGTTCCCAATCAGAGACAACGATAAGCACCTGACTCTAATTGAGAGTCGCCTCAGGCAGCCAAGCCTAACAACACACCTAATCAGCCGCGATCCCAAATAATACAAACCCCAATACGAAACACAACATATAAACCCATGTCACACCCTGGCCTACCCAAACATATAACAAAAACACAAAATACAATGACCAAGGCGTGACAGAACCCCCCCCTAAGGTGCGGACTCCCGGACGCACCTCAAAAGCATAGGGAGGGTCCGGGTGGGCGTCTGTCCATGGTGGCGGTTCCGGCTCGGGACGTGGACCCCACTCCATTAATGTCCTTGTTCCTCCCCTTCGCGTCCTGGGATAATCCACCCTCTCCGCCGACCATGGCCTAATAGTCCTCACCCAGATACCCACATAACTGAGGAGCAGCTCGTGACAGAGGGGCATCTCAGGACAGAGGGGCATCTCAGGACAGAGGGGCATCTCAGGACAGAGGGGCAGCTCGGGACAGAGGGGCAGCTCGGGACAGAGGGGCAGCCCGGGACTGAGGGGCAGCCCGGGACTGAGAGGAAGCCCAGTACTGAGAGGAAGCCCAGTACTGAGAGGAAGCCCAGTACTGAGAGGAAGCTCAGGCAGGTAGTAGGCTCCGGTAAATCCTGGCTGGCTGGCGGAACTGGAAGATTCAGGTTGACAAGCAGATCTGGAAGAGACTGGTTGTCTGGCAGATCTGGAAGAGACTGGTTGTCTGGCAGATCTGGAAGAGACTGGTTGTCTGCAGATCTGGAAGCGCTGGGCTGACTGGCGGCACTGGCGGCGCTGGGCAGACTGGGAGCACTGCGCTGGGCAGACTGGCGGCGCTGGGCAGCACTGGCGGCGCTGGGCAGACTGGCGGCGCTGGGCAGGCTGGGAGACTGGCGGCGCTGGGCAGACTGGGAGCACTGGCGGCGCTGGGCAGACTGGGAGCACTGGCAGCGCTGGGCAGACTGGGAGACTCTGGCAGCGCGCTGGGGCTAAAGAGGCGGGAGACTCCGACAGCGCAGGAGAGGAGAAAAGCGCTGGCTGCGCTGAACAGGCGAGGCGCACTGGAGGCCTGGTGCGTGGTGCTGGAACTGGTGGTACTGGACTGGAGCCTGGTGCGGGGAGCTGCTACCGGAGGACTGGTGTGTGGAGGTGGCTCTGGATAGACCGGACCGTGCAGGCGCACTGGGACACGATGCTAGCCCAGGAAGCACCTGGTGCATAACACGGTGCCTGCCCGGTCTCTCTAGCCCAACGGTGAGAGTCTCCTACCTGGCATAACCATACTCCTTCTAGCCCCCCAATAAATTTTTGGGGCTGCTTTTCAGGCTTCCAACCGCGTCGCCGTGCTGCCACCTCATACCAGCGCCTCTCCACTTATCCGCTTCTATTTCTTCCTTGGGACGGCGATATTCTCCAGGCTGAGCCCAGGGTCCTTTTCCATCTAATATCATCTCCCAAGACCAGAAGTCCTTATATTGCTGCTCCTCACAATTAACAGGGAGAGTACCACTCTCTCTCTGTGCTCTCCCCCAATAAATATTTGGGGGTGTGTGGTTTTCCTTTTTGACTCCATTCGCCTGTGGCTCTGGATGAAGCGAATCCCAGGCGGGGGCCTGCAGACCGTATAATCCATGACCGTCCTTAACGCAGGCCGTTTACACACTGCTCGGTCCGTGAGTGGTGGGTGATTCTGTAAGCTCTGTTGAAGGAAGAGAGTGAGCAGCCTGTTTGTTACTCATGATCTTTAATGAAGAAAACGAAACGATACATGAAATAACTAAATACAAAAACAACAAACGGAACGTGAAACTAATTACAGCCTATCTGGTGAACACTACACAAAGACAGGAACAATCACCCACGAAATACAAAGCGAAACTCAGGCTGCCTAAATACGGTTCCCAATCAGAGACAACGATAAGCACCTGACTCTAATTGAGAATCGCCTCAGGCAGCCAAGCCTAACAACACCCCTAATCAGCCGCGATCCCAAATAATACAAACCCCAATACGAAACACAACATATAAACCCATGTCACACCCTGGCCTACCCAAACATATAACAAAAACACAAAATACAATGACCAAGGCGTGACAATATGCTTGTCAATAGAAGTGTAAAGATGAATCACTTTGTTCGCTACCATTCAGTGCAAATGTCAAAACCACTCTTGTGGTTCATGATTCATCCCTCATATCTTGTTGATTTATGTGCTTTTCTTTTTTAATAGATTCCATTGGAAAGTAATACTCTACCAAATGAATGTCAAGAGATAAGTGGACATAGCTTTTGAAAACAATATTTATTCCATGAGTATTTATGGAATACAGCCTAGCATTGCACTTTGTTTCCTCCTCGCTTCCCCCGTTATACTTTATATTTGATGGAGGCTCTCAAATCGTGCATGTACACATACCGCGTGGGTAAAGAATTCTGCCATGAACTTTAGAAAAATAAGTCTCATTATGTTTTAACAAAAGGGTGCATCAATGTACACCGTTGTGCCCCTGCATTGAATATGCTCTACACAATAGATCTGAAATAGTTAATTTAATGATTGCAGTACTATCAGTCAGTCTGTGGAAGTCTTTGTGTTGTTCAATGTCATTTTTCCCAAGATCATTGTGTAGAAAGAAAGCTGGAAGATGATGATTAAAATGAAGATGAAAGTCTCACAGCACTAAATGAATATCCAATATGACAATAGAGATGAAATGGTCCAATTTCAAGGATGACAATGTCCAGAACCCAGAGACAGACCCAGAGTCAAGATATCTTGTACAGATGTAGGATCTTATTTGTTTACCCTGTTGAAGGAGAACTTTCATGCAATGCTAGAAATGTAACATTTCTAGTGCATCTTAGGTTTGAAAAGGCTTCTGAAATTTGTAATTTCCACTTCGACATTTCAGACATGATTTTCCCTTACAAAAAAAATGGATCAACCCCTAGAAAAATATCCATTAATTGTAATCCACATAATAATTCATATTTCCTGTTGCTGCAGGATTATTTTCCTGCAGTAGCAAACTGGCTCAAATTAAAATCCTACATATTTAATGTGCGTGTTCTGTCTTGGATGAGACCAGCCAGTGTGACTAGATAAAAAAAAAGTTTTGTTCCCTTGTTGGCAAATGTTATTACGTCAATGGAGATGTATCCGGAAAAAAATCTATTGTCATGACTCAGTTGGGCAATCTCTCTTCCTGGAATTGTACTGCAATTATCGTCACCAAATTAGAATGCATTCATCCAAGATCATCTTTTATAAATGCACTCGACCCAGATCAGTGACATTTCAAATGGGAATAAACCTCTAAATTAGAATTATCTGCGGAATATACAATATTGAGCAACAACAACAAAAAGCAAAAGGGCAAAACAAGCCTCTCAGGTGAACACTTGAGATGCACCTGAGTCCATTGTCGGTGGGGCAGGTTGTTCAGTGTAGAGGAGTGGGCTGGGTGTCGTGTGAGCCGGCCGCCATTGGTTTATGGATATCTGTCGGCATCTGGATCTGATTTCCTTTCGCCATGTCACAGGCAGAAAGGCTTAAACCGTGAGTCATGGTCCTGGGGCAGGCAGACTCTTTATGGCTGGCTGGTGTAGGCTACATTGTAATTAGACTATTGTTGTGGCCACTGTCCATGCCCCGGACCATGCAGAGCAGAGTGGAGTATGGCTGGGATGATACAGCCATGTTGTTTTCCCACACTTAGTCCCAGACCCGAACCTCCTCAGGTCTGGTCTGGGTCTGGCATGGCAGGCATCTGGGCCCTGGGGTCATCACTCGCACTGATAATGGCCAGATAATGGCCAGATGGTGTGTGGAGCTGTCGAGCTGTGCATCCTCTGTTTGTTAGTTAGTCATAGGCCCTACCTCATTTGAACCCTCAGACATTGGCCTAATTTTATAAGGAGCACAGAGACCGACCTCAGGCTGGAACGCCCTGCCTTGACTGGCTGTACAGTAGAGACCGTTCGTCATAACGATCTGTTCATTAAAGTAAATGGCAAGATTGTGATTCTCAACATGACATTATAGCTCCATTGATCAACTATCATAGCTTCAGAGAGTCTATGGGCCATATTTGTTTAAGTGTGTTGGTTAGTAGTATCACCTGTTGGTTAAAATGATTAATCACTTGGTCCTTTGACAAGTGTCTTTTTCCCATTGTTTAACCAGCTGAATTGCATAGACTGGTCTCTGCAGCTGAACATCTCAACCTCAACCTAGCAACGTAAACAAACCAATGTTGTGTACATTAAAGGTATACGACATTTGACCTAAAAACTGTCTATTGCAAATCCTCTCTCGCCTGCTTTCTTTCCTTTGTGATTCTGATGACTTTGGTTAAGCTGGCACAAAGCCCAGTGTTGAAGGAGAACCATCTGGAGAGCCAGGCCATTCCGACTGTCTCTCTCCACTAATGTCCCTTGCTTTGGACATTACCCAATAACGCCTAGCTTCCCATCTTTGTGATGAATTGTGAACACATTGATTGAAAGAGTGTAAGCAGGGCTTTAGGTTTACAGCTAATTTGCAGTAGCCTCTGTTGACTTCGGAAAATGGCGAAAAAAGAACCAACTTGCACATAGAAAGCAAACGCTAAACATTTTAACAGAATGTTCTTGTTATTTTTCAAATAAATGAGACGATACGTTCAGTCACGATTACAAGGAATCCATACTCTTAGAATGTAAAAATTCTGTAGATACAGAGCCTTCAGAAAGTATTCACACCCCTTGATTTCTTCCACATTTTGTTGTGTTACAGCCTGAATTTAAAATGTATTACATTGAGATTTTGTTTCACTGGACTACACACAATACCCCATAATGTCAAAGTGGAATTTTGTTTTTAGAAATGTTTACAAATGAATTCAATAATATGAAAAGCTAAATTGTTATAAGTTAATAAGTATTCAGCCCCTTTCTTATGGAAAGCATAAATAGGTTTAGGAGTAAAAATGTGCTTAACAATTCACTTAATAAGTTGCATGGACTTACTTTGTTTGAAATAATAGTGTTTAACATACTTTTTGTATGACTAGAGATACAATCTTCGGCAAAATCATTCGCAAGGAGATTCCTGCAAAAATATTATTTGAATATGTACCCCACACATACAATTATCTGTAAGGTCCCTTAGTCGAGCAATGAATTTCAAACACAGACTCAACCACAATGTCCAGGGAGGTTGTCCAATGTTTTGCAAGGTCACCTATTGGTAGATAGGTAAAAAATAAATAAAAGAGCAGACATTGAATATCCTTTTGAGCGTGATGAAGTTATTAATTACACTTTTGATGGTGTATCAACACACCCAGTTACAAAGATACAGGCGTCCTTCCTAACTCAGTTGCCGGAGAGGAAGGAAACCACTCAGGGAATTCACCATGAGGCCAACGGTGACCTTAAAACAGTTACAGTTTAATGGCTGTAATAGGAGAAAACTGGGGAGTGAAAAGAAGGAAGCCTGTACAGAATAAAACTATTTAAAAAGAAGTGTCCTATTTGCAAGAAGGCACTAAATGTCACGCCTTGGTCATTGTATCTTGTGTTTTTGTTATATGTTTGGGTAGGCCAGGGTGTGACATGGGTTTATATGTTGTATTTCGTATTGGGGTTTGTATTTATTGGGAGTGTGTATTAGTAGGGGTGTGTCTAGTTAGGCTTGGCTGCCTGAAGCGATTCCTAATTGGAGTCAGCTGATTCTCGTTGTCTCGGATTGGGAACGGTATTTAGGCAGCCTGAGTGCGCGTTGTATTTCGTGGGTGATTGTACCTGTCTTAGTGTTAGTCACCAGATAGGCTGTATTTGTTTCACTCGTTTGTTGTTTTTGTATTTTCAGTTATTTCATGTACCGCTATTTTCTTCATTAAAAGTCATGAGTAACCTACACGCTGCATTTCGGTCTGACTCTCTTCAAACAGCAGACGAAGTTCATTACAGAATCACCCACCACGATTCACAGACCGAGCAGCGTGTGAACTGGCAGGATCTGAAGGTGGACGTTATGGACAACAGAAGCAAGGATTATACGATGTGGGAAGAAATCGACAGGTGGGCGGCCGACCCAGAGCGAGTGCAGGAGCCCGCCTGGGATTCCCTACAACAATGCGAAGAGGGCTATACACGGATGGAATCGAAAAGGAAAGCACGGCTATACAGAGCGAACACCGTAGGTAACGGGGAAAGCGCAGAGAGAGAGTGACAGAGTCAGGAGTCAGACCTGAGCCTACTCTCCCTGTTAATTGTGAGGAGCAGCAATATGAGGACTTCTGGTCTTGGGAGATGATATTAGATGGAAAAGGACCCTGGGCGCAGCCGGGAGAATATCGCCGTCCCAAGGAGGAAATAGAAGTAGCTAAAGCGGAGAGGCGCGAGTATGAGGAGGCAGCACTGCGACGCAGTTGGTAACCGGAAAGTCACCTCAAAAAATGTATTGGGGGGAGGCTAAAAGGGAGAATAGTTATGCCAGGTAGGAAACCTGTGCATACTCCCTGTGCTCACCGTTGGGCTAGAGAGACCGGGCAGGCACCGTGTTATGCTATGGAGCGCACGGTGTTTCCAGTGCGGGTGCAGAGCCAGCTGCGACTCATACCAGCCCTTCCTATTGGCCGGGCTAGAGTGGGCATCGAGCCAGGTAAGCTTGGGCAGGCTCGGTGCTCAAGAGCTCCAGTGCGCCTGCACGGTCCGGTCTATCCAGAGCCACCTCTACACACCAGTCCTCCGGTAGCAGCTCCCCGCACCAGGCTTCCTGTGCGTGTCCTCTCGCCAGTACCACCAGTTCCAGCACCACGCACCAGGCCTCCAGTGCGCCTCGCCTGTTTAGCGCAGCCAGAGCCTTTCTCCTCTCCTGCGCTGCCGGAGTCTCCTGTCTGTCCAGCGCCACCAGTGCTCCCAGTCGGCCCAGCGCGTCCAGCGCGCCTCGCCTGTTTAGCGCAGCCAGAGCTTTTCTCCTCTCCTGCGCTGTTGGAGTCTCCCGCCTGTTCAGCGCAGCCAGAGCCTTTCTCCTCTCCTGCGCTGCCGGAGTCTCCTGTCTGCCCAGCGCCGCCAGTCGGCCCAGCGTCACCAGTCTGCCAGGATCCGCCAGAAGTGCCAGTCTGCCAAGATCTTCTAGATCGGCCAGACAACCTTAATCATCCAGGTCCACCAGCCAGCCAGGATTTACCGGAGCCTACTACCTGCCTGAGCTTCCTCTCAGTACTGAGCTTCCTCTCAGTACTAGGCTTCCTCTCTGTACTGGGCTCCCTCTCAGTACCGGGCTTCCCCTCAGTACCGGGCTGCTTCGGTCCCGGGCTGCCCCTCTGTCCTGAGATGCCCCTCTGTCCTGAGCTGCTCTGCTGTCCTGAGCTGCTCTGCTGTCCTGAGCTGCCCCTCTGTCCCGAGCTGCCCCTCTGTCCCGAGCTGCCCCTCTGTCCCGAGCTGCCCCTCTGTCCCGAGCTGCCCCTCTGTCCCGAGCTGCCCCTCAGTTATGTGGGGATCAGGGTGAGGACTATTAGGCCATGGTCGGTGGAGAAGGTGGATTATCCTAGGACGCGAAGGGGAGGAACTAGGACATTGATGGAGTGGGGTCCACGTCCCGAGCCAGAACCGCCACCATGGACAGACGCCCACCCGGACCCTCCCTATGCTCTTGAGGTGCGTCCCAGAGTCCGCACCTTAGGGGGGGGGGGTTCTGTCACGCCTTGGTCATTGTATCTTGTGTTTTTGTTATATGTTTGGGTAGGCCAGGGTGTGACATGGGTTTATATGTTGTATTTCGTATTGAGGTTTGTATTTATTGGGAGTGTGTATTAGTAGGGGTGTGTCTAGTTAGGCTTGGCTGCCTGAAGCGATTCCTAATTGGAGTCAGCTGATTCTCGTTGTCTCGGATTGGGAACCGTATTTAGGCAGCCTGAGTGCGCGTTGTATTTCGTGGGTGATTGTACCTGTCTTAGTGTTAGTCACCAGATAGGCTGTATTTGTTTCACTCGTTTGTTGTTTTTGTATTTTCAGTTATTTCATGTAACGCTATTTTCTTCATTAAAAGTCATGAGTAACCTACACGCTGCATTTCGGTCTGACTCTCTTCAAACAGCAGACGAAGTTCATTACACTAAAGTAAAACTGCAAAAAATGTGCCAAAGAAATGAACTTTCTGTTCTGAATAAAAATAGTTATGTTTGGGGCAAATCCAACACATCACGTCACTGAGTACCACTCTTCATATTTTCAAGCATGGTGGTGGCTGCATCATGTAATACTAGGGAGTTTTTTTTAGGATAAAGATAAATGGAATAGAGCTAAGCACAGGCAAAATCCTAGAGGAAAACCTGGTTCTGTGTGCTTTTCAACAGACACTGGGATACAAATTCAACTTTCAGCAGGATAATAACCTAAACACAAAATAATATTGTACAATCCAGGTGGGCAAAGCTCTTAGGTATTTACCTCAAAAGACTCTTAGCTGTAACTGCTGCCAAAGGTGATTCTAACATGTATTGACTTGAATAGTCGAATAGTTATATCATCAATATATATTAGTGTTTTATTTTTCATAAATTCTAACATTTGTAAAATATTTTTCTTACATTTTGACATTACAGAGTATTTTGTGTAGATCGTTTACAAAAAAATAGAATTAAATGCATTTTAATCACACAACAAGATATGGAAAAAGTCCAGGGGTGTAAATACTTTCTGAAGGCACTGTGTATTATATGTGAAAATAATGGAATATTGTGGTCTTGTACAGTTTGATGTTATTTCTACATTGTCTACATAGAATAGACCATTTATTGAAAGCCTTTAAGTGGTGTAGTATGGAACCAGCAGATTCCATTGAAGTAAATGTATCCGATACAGTAGTAGCCTAAGTAATTATCTTACGAATAAGAAATATACATGTATTTTTGGTTCCAACAAAATTTGAATGAAAATAAAGCTTGTTTTAAAGACCCAAAAACAGTATTTATCATTCATAGTCTGATACCCTCACAGGATACTGGAGGTTCTCCCAAAAACCTGAGATGAATTAAAATGTGATTTTTGTCGGACCACCATGCTCATCTGACAGCTCCAGTTTATTGTTCCAGGATCCTCGCTGAACCGTGCCTCCAGTACTACAGTTAATTATCTCTCTGATTCTCAGCCCCAAACCGTTCCCCAGATTGAATGTGGGTTTCTGTCCTCCACTCTCCTCTCACTCATTTCCCCCCATGATTCATTGTGTGGTTTGGAACCGGGATCAAGCGGCGACTGACTGAGACTTTCAGAATAGACATGAATTAGAGACTGTATGGCTTTGAGGTGCTTAAAGATGACAAATTTAGATGTGTATCTCAGGGACATGTCTAATGACCTGAGATGGCCTCTCTGATCTGAGGCTTGTCCACCCTTTCCTTTATAGTGTACTATTATTTTTACTAGGGTCCATAGGGCTCTGGTTAAAAGTAAGGCACTAAATAGGAAATCTATAGGTGCCATTTGGGACATACAGAGCGGCACTTTGAAGGGCTATAACCAGAACTGCATAAACTATATACTGGGATACTTGCTACTATATGGATTATCTTGCAGCAATCACTGTAAAATCATCTTTATATTAGCGTATTTTCCACTGATGAATTGTTATTGGTTTGAAGCATCGTTTCTCAGGCAACGAAAGCTTATTGCCAATAAAGCTTCTGAACAGTGACATCTCTGACCTACTGTGTGGCAGATAGGTTAGGTGAACTAGGCTCACTGGGATAGGTTATACTTCCTAATGTGACAGTGGAGGAGTAGAGGGTGGAATAACATAATACCTGGTTTTCATTAGCACTACCTGGCTCAATGTAAAGCGAACCATGCCATGTTTCCTGTCTGAGTGGCTTAGGAGCCAGCTGTCGGGGACCTGTCCATTCACAAAAATACTTATTTGTCTTCAGAATGTTCAAATTTGTATGGTGATCATTTGGGTGATCATGAGAGTTCCAATCCCGCATAGGCAGTTCATTGTTTCATCTTTATTGTCAATGCATAATGAGAGTGACAAAGTTCCTTGGGGTAACGTTAGCCAGAGTGCACTACTCTTCCTCAAGTCAGCCCTCATTACAGGGACATACAGGAGATCAGCCCCAGACACACAGCCAAATGATATTCGTGGTGCCTACCTGCACACCCTTGATGTTGGAATATTCCCACTGGGAATAGACATCAATTCAATGTCTATTCCACGTTGGTTCAACATAGTTTTGTTGAAATGGCGTGGAAACAACATTGATTCAACCAGTGTGTGCCCAGTGGGTTGGACCTGACAAGAACAATGTAACCATTGGAGTTGCATGTACGATATGTGTTTTGGTTTCTACTCAATCTATAAAATAACTGGGTAGAATTGAATACGTTGACATCATATCTACTATAGCTCTCATGATAATAATTCAATTCAATATTAAAACCATAAAAACCTGGCATGTAAATGATAAATTACATTTGACGTTGACTCCTGTTGCAGGTTGGTATCAAACCCTACAGTGCACCAGGTTATAGCCGTGGCCACATAATGATTCTGGCTGGGTCTACACAGGCAGACCGATTCTGACCTTTTGCCGATAAGTGTTCTATTGGCTACTCAGATCATATCAGAATTAGACTGCCTGTGTAAATGCAGCCTCTGTGTCTAAGATCTTGTGACACAAAGGTGGAACTTACTTACTTGGGAGTGCTAAGTCCTCGACCCAGCCTAGCTCTGCTAGGACTCTATAATGGTTCCCAGAATCATTCAGGTGCAGCACATCACAGTGCAACTAAGCAGTGGAAAATGTATAGTCAGACCTCTTTGGCGCAGAAAACACTGCCCCTATGGAACACGTGATGTATAGCTGTAGTTAAGTGGGTACCCAGGCTTGATGATTCACAAGCATGTGATCCTTAAAATGGGAAAATATCACAAAGGACCATATTGTCCTCTATTTGTAGGGTTAATATTTTTAAATATCAAAATTCCTTGTGGAATATCAAAGCCAACAGGAATAAAATGTTCTCATGCTTTACTGCTTATACATATATCCAAATGTTGTATTCAACTTAAATTTATTACATCTGTTAAATGGGTTTTTACAAAGGTCTAGAAAATGTATCTTGATTTATATAACAGAAGTGTCATAATTTTGGCACACAATATTGTCAGTAAAACTAAAGACAAAAATGAATAGGAGCGACAGTTAGTGACCCCAAATCACATTTATCAACCATTATCCACACCCTTAATCACTTCATTACATTTCTCTACATCCTTAATTCCTTGAGGTCTGTGAAATGGAAAAGAAGCGAATGATGCCAGCTTCTTACTGGAATAGCCACAGCCATCATGTGAGAAACTTAGTTCAGGAAGGCATTGTTTCAATGTCTTGTGGGTCAGGTGCTCTATTGCTCCACAGGATGTTAAAGAGCCACAGGATGTTAAAGAAAAGACCTGTTGGTGTTATCCAAGTAAAAAAACTATCCGTCAAAATCAAAACTACAATTCATTGTTTTATATGAAGGCACCTTGTGACCTTATGACCAAGCATGGTTAGTGGGTGATGTAATGACTCGATAGCTGCATCTTGACAGGGACATCCAAAGAGCAATTTAGCATATTCTTGCAAGATTTTCTTTCCTCAAACTGTGGTTCGCCATTAAAACTGAGTGTGTGACAGGGCGGGACGCTCATGTTAGGTTTTGTGTTGTTTGCTTAATTTTTCTCTCTTTGTATATTCAGATGGAAATCATAATGTGATTCAAGCCTGATATGTGTCCATACACATTGCAATGAGATATGTATTGAGTCCAGGTAATAACTGCAATTGCTATAGCAAAGAAGCTCTACATGAAACAGCTCAGTACCTGTAGGTCTAACTGTTGGCAGCATTACAGATTGAAATTGTCAATGCAGGCAACATCAATATGCCATTTCTATTGCAATCCTTACATATAGTGGCAGGTATTCATACATAATGGACTTGATCAGAAATGGCATGCCTACAATCAGGTGTCTGATTATTCAGGAACCTGTTTTGCATTTGCATTACACACATGCAGTGTGTGGTGTAGTATTACTTCCTGGCTTTCCATTAAATACACTCAGAATACAATATTGAATGATACGGTAGCTTAGTCCACGGAAAGGCCATTAACGTTCTTCAACATGGAGTGGGGAAGCTTGGGTGTGTGACTGAGCAAGAGGAGCCTGTTGTAGTGCATCAGTCTGTTAAAGAGAGAGAACTGGTTGTGTGACTGGACTGGGGCTACGTTGGAGGGGTGTAACCCACGGTGACTCAATGATCAGCTATGTTCCTGTTCAAGATGAATGACTCACAGCACAGGGCTGAGGGCTGCTGGGAACTTAGTTCAGTGCCAATGGATATGCTTCTACCCTCCTCTATTACCACCACTGCCCTTCCACCATCATTCAAGTGACCCAACGCGAAAACACTAATAAAAATGAATTTGGAACATGGAGGTTAAGTTGCCGTTGGCGTATTATGAAACATTCTGGAAAGAGACAGCTCTATTCCAACTGAGAGAGAGAGAGAGAGAGAAACCTTTGTCCTGCTCCAGCTCCACTGTGGGTAGTAAAATAAAGGTCTATTTGAAGCAGAATGCACTGTCAATATGCAGCTGGTAATGAGGCACTTGAGTGTGCCACAATGCTACCTTGAGTCACACAGGAAAGATGAAAACAAAGAGTAATGGTGTGACCACCAATGCTATTCCACTGGGCTTGTTTGGCCAATGAATGAAGAGTGATGCAGAGAGAGAGATAGATCATCTAGTGATTCTGAAACCAGAGCTGGCTGATATCATGCAATTGCCCATATACTGTGTTTCCAGGCTGCTCCTGGTCATCAGTATGTGTGCAGTGAGATGCAAAGAAACGGGAAGGAAAGTTTTGGGCCACAATGTTTTGAAGGAGAAACTGCACTGCCTTCATGTCTTTCCAACAGAAAATACATATATGAAACTAGTATAGTGTCATACGCATGAGAAGCGCAGTGCGATTCAAGTCATTAAATGTAACCTGCTTTGGCACCATAAAATGTTAAAACTGCACTCTTTAACAATAATCCTGAATAAGTGCGTTGACTGAATGAACAGGCTTTGCATTCACATTAAAGTGGCGTGTCTGTCTCTGTTCAGCAATTAAGTTGTCTTCCTCCCACATACTGGGTGCTCAATGTAATCCACACTCAGAAATGATGATGAATGACTCCACTGAATGGAGATTTGCAACAGGCTCTAATCTTATTTCATTTCCATCTTCGTATTAAAGAAAATAATAATTTCCAACCAACTGGAATGAATCAACCCCCACGTTATTGCACTGAGTAAAAGTACCGGTTTATATTGTTCTTTTCTGTTCCCTTTTTAAACCTTTGAAATATTTTTTTTTATTAAACATTTAGCTCGACATTGAATTACTGCGAATCAATGCGGATAGAGCAGCTTGCTATGGAACGGGCAAGACATAATTGTTAACATGCACCATGAACAGACAAGTGTAGGGCGTGAGATGCAACTGAAATTTTGCGGAGGGGAGAGAGCAAGAGAGGGTGGAGGTGGAGCCCTGGCCTTGAAGGGCTGGGGATCTTGTTATGACATGCATTATCTGAATTAGGCCCACAGAAGAGTGGCTTCTATGGAGGACCTTTGAATGTTTTTGAACGTCAGTTGGCTTAACATTGGATCAGAGTTAGCTAGCTACATAACAAGCTTGTGTGTGCAGAAAGTTAAAAACACCAAAGTTAAAAACACATCTCACTTTTTTGTAGTTAATAAATCTAATGTGAAACGTGAGGGGGGGGGGGGCAGGTCGATGCAAACACATGGGCAGAAATGGACTTTCTTGGCTGTACACACCAACACAGGCCAGGAAATGGACTTTCTTGGCTGTACACACCAACACAGGCCAGGAAATGGACTTGTTTGGCTGTACACACCAACACAGGCCAGGAAATGGACTTGTTTGGCTGTACACACCAACACAGGCCAGGAAATGGACTTGTTTGGCTGTACACACCAACACAGGCCAGGAAATGGACTTGTTTGGCTGTACACACCAACACAGGCCAGGAAATGGACTTGTTTGGCTGTACACACCAACACAGGCCAGGAAATGGACTTGTTTGGCTGTACATTTGGTGTTTTTAATGGTAGTTTATCCATTCTACGGATTTCAGACGCCATCAGGTTGTCTTTTCTTTGTCCACTACTGTTACATTTCACAATGAACTTTCACCTACTAAGTAAATTAACTCACTCTGCACTGTTTTTGACAGACTGTAAATGAACAACAGAATACAGCAGTGCACTTTAAGGTACACATTTAACTGGTTCCGTTCATTCACATTAGCAGGAATTGTTTTGACAGGTAAAGCCATTTTTAGCTTGGCTCAGTCAGTCTGAACTGATGTGTTATTTCCATGAAACGACGGGCTGCATTGGAACATGGCAGTAGCGTGTTTTATTACATTATGTTCTGTGTAATGACTTCATAACACGGTATGGCAATGGGTCATCACAACCTGTCTGTGTGTCAATCTGCTGGGAGAATAATTATGTAGATGTGTGGAAAGCATGCCTACTCAATATTAGATTAGAATCTTATCAAAATGCCCCCCCCCTCCCCCATAATTAACTCAGAACTTTAAAAATGTATGATAAATTCCGAAGTAATAAGTATTGATTAATTAAGACCTTTAAAAAGTGTATAAATGATGGATGTTAGTTATCCTTGTCATTGCACATTATTTGTAATTAATTGTCTAAAATTATTTTGATACTTTATTTCTGTTTTCGTATTCTATGCATTTGTAATTAAATATTAAAGTTCAGTTTTAAATATTAAAGTTTTATACAGTTTTATACAGTTCTTTATTTTATTAGGTGAAGTACATGCTCTTTAAAGCAATTTAGAGATCTTCAATAAAAAGCAATTAACCACATTTGTTTTATTTTTAAATTGGCTGTGTTACATTGAAGCACGAAATTAAATATTGTTTGTCCTTATTTTCTTATTTAGTTTTGTATACTTTCATATAGTACTGTAAAATAGTAATAAAGAATTTGATTGGTTTGTGGCACATATCACACTAAAAGCATAGGGCTCCCTTTTAATATTGTTTGTGTATGCACGTAGAAGCTATTATGTTACAGACAAGCACAGGCACTCATTACGTGCTACATTCAATTATCTTTTTATCTTTAATTACTTGAAAAATTAATTTACTTGCTTGAGCGATTATTTAATTGGCATTCCAAGCTGAAGGATCAAATCAATATACAACATGTGATGTAGGAAGGACGCAAATTAAACCATTGTGTCTACAATTTGCAGTGCAAAAATTGAAATGATGTGGTATATTGAATAATCCTCAAATTTCATGTCATAACATCTTAGATCGCTACCAAATAACGAATGTCCTAATTTCCTCAACAGTGCCATGTTTTCTGTTTTAGTTCATATCTGTCCAATGTTCAGTGTTTTGTTACTGTAGACACCAGAAAGTTAAAGCCCACTGGGCACACAATGGTTGAATAAACGTTGTTTCCATGTCATTTCAATGAAATGATGTTGAACCAACGTGGACTAGACGTGAATTGACATCTGTGCCCAGTGGGAAGTAGCGTCCTACAGATGTAGGATCTTAATTTAATATCCCCTTTGCTGCTGAGAATTTTGCAGGAAATGTAAACTTATAGTGTATTTGAGTTTTTAAAAGGTTTGTCAAAGTTCGTCATTTCCAATTTGAACTTTCAGACAGGATTTGCCATAATGAGAAATGTATCAATCCCTAAAAAAATCACATTAATTATAATCCACATAATAATTCACATTTCCTGTTGCTGCAGGATTATTTCCCTACTGTAGTAAACTGGCTCAAATTAAGGGTCTGTCATTTCAGAGATAGACTACAGAGAATTCCTCGTACGGTATACCAGCCACATAATTAACTCTGACATATTGAATTACTCAACAAGCTAAAAACTCACTTTACATGTCCCTCTGTGGGTGTCTAGTCTGACGTACAGTCTACTCTACAGTGAACGCTTTTCATTGTCAAAGAAGCTTCAAAATGCTCCTATATTCCCTTGTTCAAACCTCAGCATGTTCTGAGAGGTAATGCTAGTCCGCACAGAGAGTGGCCAGGGAAGTTTCTTTGTTGGATTGAAAGTGTAGGTGATGTATCCGGTTGATGCTGTGGCAATTAGACACCTCCCAGGTGAATTATCAGTGTGTGATCTCAGACATGGGTGTCTGTGCTAGACTGAGCGGCTGCACTTTAAGTGTCTCTTGGCACCCACATTAATAATACAATACCTGCTCCAGGTTGCTTGGCAGCCCACCTCTAGGTTGCAAACACACAGTAAGGCAAGGCAATGAGCTGAAACACAGATCCACTGCCAAAGTCGTAGTGGAAGAAACTAACGGTCAGCGACTGGAATGATAGTACCGGCACTATTCACATTTCACACCTTCCCCAGTTGGTTCATTAGCTTGGTCACACCAGCGTAAGTTCACTACCACTAGTAATAACAATGACGGCGCTAATCATACCAGAAAGGCTCTAACATGTTTTAATATCCTTAATACTCAGGGGGCATGTGTAGGAGCTAACACATGCAATGCCCCACTGGAGTCCAACTGATATTTTGGGGAACAATATTAATTTCAGCCCAAGTAAACTGGAAAAAATAAAACAAACGTCTTCCACTGTTTATTTTTAGACAACCTCATTGGGTTTCATTGGGTCTGCTGCAGCCAGGGGCCCCCAGACGTCCCTCCCAACCCGGCCCGTGCAGTGTCAGAGGCACACTAGTTTCCTGCCTGTGCTCTGACTGTGACGCAGGCTGGAGAGGCACACACACCATTAGAATGGGCTCTTTGTACTGCAGTGCTGCCTTTCCTCTTTCCAGTCTGACAATGTTTTTCCTCTCTGTTAGACAAAGTGTTTGCAGGTTGCTGTGCTTGCTGCTCCCCGGCTTTCTGTTTGAGAATGGGGTTGGTCAGAAAATAAAAAGCTAACCAAAATGTTTGAGTCTCCGTGCTAAAAACAGTAGGAACAGTAAGAGAGTTTCACTTCTCATTCTCCATCTATTACCCGATCCAACTGGGGCCTGACATCAGTCTGATGTGGGTTTTGGGGTCAGCACGGCAGCAGAGAGTGATATCCACACAGGTCCTCTCAGCGCTGTCTGTCTCTCCCCCAGTTAGAGCCAATACCCAAGGTAAGTAAAGTCTCTTTAAAAACACAAAAACATGAATAAAACGTGTATTTTTCTCTCTCAAAGAACATGTTTTGCCAAGAAAAAACGCCTACGGTGGATTAGCCTCCTCAGCAGTTCATTGTTGGTGTATTATTTCTACAAGTGTAATTTACTACTGTTCAACCCTGGGCTCTGTCTCCAAGTTACATTGGCTCTCTGCAGTGGACGTATTACCCCCCAAGTGCATGGTCCGTCTGTCACCCAGAATGAGAATATCTCCCTCATAAAGTTCACGCGTCATAAAAGTATAAATATTCCAATTGCTAAGTGTAATGTGTATGCAAAACGCACTTCATTTGACTAATGTTTTGACCGTAGTCAGTACCCAGCTAGAACCATATGTTTCTTTGGTGGGAATTTCCGTACTTCAGCATAACGTTTTCTACAGGTTTCCTCATGTCTCTATTCAAAGTCATGTTCTCAGAACATTCAGAGTACGTTAAGAAACAACGTTTTCCTGTGGGAATTTCATTACTTCAGCATAATGTTTTCTGCAGGTTTCCTCATGGTTATATTTATAGCCATGGTGACATAATATAAATACAACTTTCCATTTAAAAAAAAACAAAAGAAAACATTTGTGACATTCTAAGGACCTTCTAAGAATGTTATTTAAAAACATTACATTATGTCTCAGCATCAACAAAACTCTCCCTATCCTGTATCTTGCTAAGTGTATCCAGGTGTGTTGGTCGCAGCCACTAATTGGCCACACCTGATCTTAAGTGCTTGTTTAATTTGAAATGGGGTCTGTTCGCATAGACTAAAATGAACAGCTTCAGTATGAGTAGAAAACAAACATGGCATGCTAGCTCTATCCAGTTGGCACAGTGGACAGAGAATTCCATGGACAGAGAACAGAAGATCATAGGTTTGAATCTCACTGATGCCGTGTCACAATAAAAAATATGTTTGCATGATTAATGCCTAAGCAAACTTATCTGTGCTTGGAATTCAAAGCAGTTAACCCAAATTAAGCTGGTCTTATTGAAACATGTTCTCAGAACGTTATTTAATTACCTTCAAATAACCTGTCATTTATTTTCTCAGAACATTGTTAAAACCACCCTGGAACATTTTCAGGGAACGTAAAACGTTCTTAGAACCGCCGTGCAACCTAAAATCTAACATTCCGGGAACAAGCAATATTTTCACCAAAGTGATGGCTTTGTTCCTTGGACCAATAGGAAACCAAAAACATATGTTCCCACTACTTCCAAGGAACCAAATCTGCTAGCTGGGTAGCTACAAAGGCTCCTGAGAAATGCCATAATGTCCAGAGTTGAATAGGTCAATCCATAGTTTACAATCACAATCTCAGGTGTATCTGCCATTGTTCCTACAATACTCTCAGCTTACTTATAGTAGGTATGCAATAGAGTTCTGGGGAATCGTCGAGACACAAAACCAGGAAGTTTATTAGCAGTTGTGCTCAAAATGGCTATTGTCTCCGACTCCTGTTAGCATTGTTTCATTTCATGGTACACTTTGAACCATTTATTGTCTAAGATGGTTGAGTACATGAGTGTGTTGACATTTGTTTGCCTGAAAACAGGCACACTGTTTGTCCATCCACAAAAAATATTTTCTGTGGTGTCCCCATAGAAACAGGATCAATATTTTCCCTGCGGAAGTCATCATTTTGAGCCATGAACACAACAGTTGTCATCAACAAAAGTTTCATCTTCCCACTTGCATTACTCTGGCAGTGTTAACTGGAATTACTGGAGTGTCTCTGTACTTGCGTTGCTGCAGAACACACACAGTGAAACTGGAATGCTACAGTATGGGTGGAAATTATACTGTGATACTATCAGTTTACCATGCATCATTAGCAGGGAGTAGAATAACTGTCACAGTTTGACATCAAATAATCATCTCCAATCAATCTCACTTAGGCTACTGGCTATTGAATGGGTGTCTGACCACAACACTGCTTCCCTCAGTATTGTGATCCTACAAGAGACGGCTATTCTCCACCCATTCCCACTATTCCTCTTGTTACAGTTCCAAACCCTTAGTTTAATTTCCTATGGGAAATTATATTTCCCCAACGACCAGCTGAAGGGGATGATTCTCAGCATCGTACTTGGCTAAAGCTACTCTGCTGTTTCTCTCACTGTGCTGCCACACAGAGACAAGTTCTATGACCCTGCACGCTACCACTATCGTCTGGATTGGATGACACCCTGGGTGGCGAAAGATGGCTTATCTGTCAAGTCTTCTATCTGTCTCACAGTGTGCATGGCCAGTGGGTTATGACCTGAGCGGTGTGGCGTGGCGTGCACATTTCCTGTTTCATGAGAACAATACCGGACGGTAGTGTTGTGTTGGGAGTAGCCCAACAGTGAGAGAGTTAGGCATCCAAACCCAAAGCCAGAGAAATTAAAATGTGTTATTTGTCTGTCTGCCAGCCTGAAAGAATGCTGAGAACTTGTGCGAGCAAGTAGGGAGAGCGCATAATCCTAGTTTGAACGTTTTCTCTGCTTACAAAGAAGAAAGGAAAACGTGTCTCCCTGTTGAATGATAGTGGGCTGATCACAAAGCAGACAGCTCCTTTCCTTCCTTGTGTCATGAGATATTGGTGAGCTGTCTTACTGTGAACCTTTCAGACAGTATGGTTTACCTACTATATGATATAAAGTTACTGAACAGTATAACGAATATTCTGCCTATCAATGATAGGGCCCATCGTGGTACTTGCCAAAGCCATCGCTTAACAATAATATGTCAAATAAAATAATGTATTGCAAAAGGAAATACCGTAATAAAATGTAAGTGTACTGGGAAAGATGGGTTAGTCTATGGGCATCTGAGGGTTGGAATTAAGATTGTGAGTGACTGATTGATTGGCTGATACACTTGGAATCCAGGAGTTCCTCTGTCCAGTGTCTGTGTTATTTTTCCCATCTTAAATTTTTATTTTTATTGGCCAGTCTGAGATATGGCTATTTTGTTGCAACTCTACCTAGAAGGCCAGCATCCCAGAGTTGCCTCTTCACTGTTGACGTTGAGACTGGTGTTTTGCGGGTACTGTTTAATGAAGCTGCTAGTTGAGGACTTGTGAGGTGTCTGTTTCTCAAACTAGACACTCTAATGTACATGACCTCTTGCTCAGTTGTGCACTGGGGCCTCCCACTCCTCTTTCTATTCTGGTTAGAGCCAGTTTGGGCTGTTCTGTGCAGGGAGTAGTACACAGCATTGTACGAGAGGTTTCTTGGCAATTTCTCGCATTTATTAGCCTTCATTTCTCAGAGCAAGTATAGACTGACGAGTTTCAGAAGAAAGTACTTTGTTTATGGACATTTTGAGCCTGTAATCAAACCCACAAATGCTGATGCTCCAGATACACAACTAGTCTAAAGAAGGCCAGTTTTATTGCTTCTTTAATCAGGACAACAGTTTTCAGCTGTGCTAACGTAATTGCAAAAGGGTTTTCTAATGATCAATTAGCCTTTTAAAATGATAAACTGGGATTAGCTAACAGAACGTGCGATTGGAACACAGGAGTGATGGATGCTGATAATGGGCCTCTGTATGCCTATGTAGATATTACATTTTAAAAAATCAGCCGTTTCCAGCTACAATAGTAATTTAAAACAATAACAATGTCTACACTGCATTTCTGGTCAATTTGATGTTATTTTAATGGACAAAAAAAGTTTTCGTTCATAAACAAGGACATTTCTAAGTGACCCCAAACTTTCAAACGGTAGTGTATATATATATACACACACACACACACGACTAATAATATGCTATCAAGGTAGTCAGGTCAAGCAGAAAGATGACCTTTTCTGTCACATGGTTTAATGGTTGCCGTTTTGTTGGGTTGCCATTTCAGTCGTATGTGCAGGTTCTCTCAACTGTAATGGTTCAGTACAGATCTCCTTTGAATGGTTTTGAAGAGGTGGTTAAATAAATCCAACCACATACAGTAAGATAATGGGTAGGTTATAAAAGCCCCCAGGAAAGCTTTCATTGGTCCTCTTTAATGCATTAAGTCAAATAACACAGAAATCACACATACATTTTCCTAATTGTGTTATGTACAGAGTGTACGTAAAGTTGCAAGACAGGGAAACGAATTAATAAGTAGCAGTGTTAAAACTACAGTACATTATATTCTGTATGTTTGCATTTGCTGGACAGCTTACTGTAATGTTAGTAGCAAATGCAACGATAAGTGCTTTTCACATTTCTGGTTACACCAAAAAAAGGCAAAAAATAAATCTATAATCAAAAACAGTGGTTAAATCCACAGTACTGTACACATCATTGTTGGGCTCAATTCAGAATTTTGGAATTGACTTCAACTCATGAGTTTAAATTCGATTTGAAATGGCCACACCCCACAGGATGTAGAATTTAAGTTTGAGTGACAGGAAGTAGAATTTAATTCTGTGCAATTCAAAGAAATTCCTCTCAGTCAAAGAACGTGAGTTTCATTGAATCTTGACAGGTCACACTTCCAGATTCCATGAATGTATAATTTTTCACTGGAAACAATGTTCAAATACTATTTTAACCTTAGTGCTTAAAATAGCCAATTATATTTCCACCAAATATTTCATTTGTTTGGCTTATTTTTTAAGGTCTCCGAGTCAACTTTAAAAAAAGTGATTAATGAAATGTTATAACAGAATATTGGCATACAGGTTTTGTTTTCCATGATCATTAATTTTAAGAGTTTGTCCTGAAAATCAATTGTTTCAACAATATTTTATATGCATGTGTATAACAATATGTTTGATGTTTTATGGACAATATGTACAGTGCCTTGCAAAAGTATTCGGCCCCCTTGAACTTTGCGACCTTTTGCCACATTTCAGGCATTCTCAATTCAATTCCAAACTGAGCCAAACCCTGAGGCCTACAGGCATTAGCAAGACAGTGAACATTACATGAGTCATAGACCTTAGGGTAAGATCAATATACCTGTGTAATAAATACTGCAAATACTGCAAGGCAAGTCTACAAGAAAGGCTTTTTAAAATCACTTACGTGGCGTGATAACCAAAACAAAATGTACAGACATGTGAAATCCCTAAAGACGTTAGGGATTTCAGACATATTTTCACAGGGACTAAACTGCATTCAAGTGTGTATATGCAGTAAGGAAAATATAAAAATCTTTATGTACAGAATTCAATCTCAATCTGTTCAGTTTTCCCTAGTCTCCAAGGACCTTAGTTCTATTTACTCCTTTCTAAATCCCTTATTCCCTTTTCAACTCAATGCCAAAATGGTGCCAGAAAAGTACAATGTTGCGAGCCGCAATTCAAACAAAGACACGTTGCGGTCAGAGGAAAAGGAAACGATCGGTGACTAATAAGTCACAAAGTAATGCTGTGCGAATGTAAGGGTTGGCCAGTGAAGGTGTGATATGGCCTGGCTCCTGCTACCTGTGCACAGTGTGTAAAGGGAAGTGCCAGTCTAGAACATAATAGTAAAGTAAATACTCACCACACCTCATTGACTATGCCCCTAATTTAGCAGGCTCTGACACATCACATACACCCGTTCAATTGGCCTGAAATGTACCTCTTGACCGTCTCATTGTGCCATTCATGTGGAATTCCTAGCTACCATCATAAATCTCATTGAAAAAATTTGTAAATTGGGTGCAATCATTTCACAGCTTTGAGATGGGTCAATAATAAAGACTTGTTAACATAATGTGTACTTCTGATAACATAATGGCCTCAAACCCATTTTGAGTCACCTTGGACTGCTCATACAGTTCAACCATAGTGTCTATTAGGTTTCCTATTATGTATGTGACTTCCAATAACCTTTTTTAGTGCAATTGTATTCTTTTCATATCATTGTGATCATTCTGCCTACGTGGTCACCTTTTTTTTAACTCAAAAAATGTAATGATATTTGGATGAAACCAGATCAAAGTAGGACTACCAAAGTATGAAAAATTGTTGCTTCTACGTTGATAAAGTTTGATCATAAAGTTACTGGTCCCGTCCCCCATGTCAGACACTTGGATTCTGGAGGCGGGATTATTAAGGTATTTTTGTGACATCACCAATGGTGTTATTCTCTCATTTAAATAAGTACCGACTTGTAACCACAAAATTGTCAAAGACTCCAGTCACCCAAGTCATAGACTGTTCTCTCTGCTACCGCACGGCAATATGTACCAGAGCGCCAAGTCTAGGACCAAAAAGATCCTTAACAGCTTCTACCCCCAAGCCATAAGACTGCTGAACAATTAATCAAATGGCCACCAGGACTATTAACATTGAACCCCCTTTGTTTTCACACTGCTGCTACTCGCTGTTTTTTTAATCTATACAATCACTTTACAAATGACCTCGACTAACCTGTACCCCCCCACATTGACCCCCTGTATATAGCCTCGTTATTGTTATGTCATTTTCTTGTGTTACTTTATTTGATTTCACTTTAGTTTATTTAGTAAATAGTTTAACTATTTCTTGAACTGCATTGTTGGTTAAGGCCTTGTAAGTAAGCATTTCACGGTAATGTTCTGCACCTGTTGTATTCGGTGCATGTGACAAATAAAATGTGATTTTAACATCACAGAGGGGCGTGCTTTACATGGCTAGGTAGCTAGTCTACTGGTGCCAACATTTGACTGTAGCCTTACAGCAAATAAAATCTAAGGCAAAGATATTTATAGTTTTACGCATTCATGTGTCTCTAGTGTTAGCTAATCTCTCATGTACAGATTTTGTGTGTAAACTGTGAGAATATTTTTGTGAGAATTTAATTTCTGGGTAACCGAGATTAAGTGTTAGCGAGTAACTGGCTACCTAGGTCTTCAGCCAGCATGAAACAAAAGCATGGAACGGGTTTCCCAAAATGCATATGCAGTTGTCATGTCATTACATCAAGGGACATGCCAAACAGAAAATTCATACAAACTTGACATCATTGTTAGACATGATATATAAATATTGTCTGACAGATATATATCACACACACACACACACACACACACACACACACACACACACACACACACACACACACACACACACACACACACACACAAAGTATTCATATCCCTTGACTTTTTCCACATTTTGTTATCTTATTCTAAAATGGATTAAATCATTTTTCCCTCATCAATCTACACACAATACTCCATAATGACAAAGCAAGAACAAGTTTGAAATTTTAGCAAATGTATTAAAAATAAAAAACTTTTATAAAACATTTACATAAGTATTCAGACCCTTTACTCAGTAATTTGTTGAAGCATCTTTGGCAGTGATTACAGACATGAGTCTTCTTGGGTATGAAGCTACAAGCTTGGCACACCTGTATTTGGGGAGTTTCTCCCATTCTTCTTTGCACATCCTCTCAAGCTCTGGCAGGTTGGATGGGGAGTGTCGCTGCACAGCAATTTTTAGGTCTCTCCATAGAAGTCCGGGCTCTGGCTGGGCCACTCAAGGACATTCAGAGACATCCCGAAGCCACGCCCGTATTGTCTTGGCTGTGTGCAAGTTGTTATGCTGTTGGAAGGTGAACCTTCGAGCTAGTCTAAGGTCCTGAGCAGGTATTCATCAAGGATCTCGCTGTACTTTGTTCCATTCACCTTTCCCTCAATCCTGACTGGTCTCCCAGCCCCTGCTGTTGGAAAACATCCCCACAGCATGATGCTGCCACCACCATGCTTCACCATAAGGATGGTGCCAGGTTTCCTCCAGATGTCAGGCCAAAGAGTTAAATCTTGTTTTAAATCAGACCAGAGATGTCTGCATCATTGAAGGTCCCTAAGAACACAGTGGCCGCCATCATTCTTAAATGGAAGAAGTTTGGAACCACCAAGACTCTTCCTAGAAAAAAAATGTATTTGTCACATGCACTAAATACAACAGACCTTACCCGGCTGCCAACTCTAGTAAGAGTCTTGGTGGTTGCAGACTTCTTCCATTTAAGAATGATGGAGCCCACTGTGTTCTTGGTGACCTTCAATGATGCAGACATTTTTTGGTACCCTTCCCCCAGATCTGTGCCTCTACACAATCCGGTCTCGGAGCTCCACAGACAATCCCTTCGACCTCAAGGTTTGGTTTTTGCACTGTCGTCTGTGGAACCTTATAGACAGGTGTGTGTCTTTACAAATAATGCCCAATCAATTGCATTTACCAGAGGTGGACTCTAATCAAGTTGTAGAAACATCAAGGATGATTACTGGAAACAGGATGCACCTGAGCTCAATTTTGAGTGTCATAGCATAGGGTCTAAATACTTGTTTTTTTTGTTGCTAAAATGTCCAAAAACTTGTTTTTGCTTTGTCATTGTGGGGTAGTGTGTGTAGATTGGTGAGCGGGATTTAAAAAACAAAAACTATTTTAGAATAAGGGTGTAACGTAACAAAATGTGGAAAAAGTCAAGGGGTCTGAATACTTTACACACACAGTATTGTGCAAAAGTTACTAGGCAGATGTGAAAATGCTGTAAAATAAGAATGCGTTCAAAACTAGACAGGTTAATAGATTATATTTATCGATTAACAAAATCGAGTGAGTGAGTTAACAGAAGAAAAATGTACATCAAATCAATATTTGGGGTGACCACCCTTTGCCTTCAAAACAGCATCAATTATTCTTGGTACACAGTTCGAAGGAACTCGGCAGGTAGGTTGCCCCAAACATATTGGAGAACTAACCACAGTTCTTCTGTGGATTTAGGGAGCCTCAGGTGCTTCTCTCTCTTCATGTAATTCCAGACAGACTTAATGTTGAGATCAGGGCTCTGTGAGGGCTCTGTGAGGGCCATACTATCACTTCCTTCACCTTTTTCTTCTTTACACTGAAGATAGTTCTTAATGACGTTCGCCGTGTATTTGGGGTCATTGTCATGCTGTAGAATAAATGTTGGGCCAAACAGATGCAATATCATCAGGAGGCATGATAGATAAGTAACTGCCCGTACTTCTTAGCATTGAAGAGACCATTAATTCTGACCAAATAGCCAACTCCATTTACAGAAATGCAGCCCCAAACTTGCAAGGAACCTCCACCATGCTTCACTGTTGTCTGCAGACACTCATTCATGCACTGCTCTCCAGCCCTTTGGCGAACAAACTGCCTTCTGCTACAGCCAAATATCTGACTCATCAGTCCAGAGTACCTGCTGCCATTTTTCTGCACCCCAGTTCCTGTGTTTTTGTGCATAGTTGATTCGCTTGGCCTTGTTTCCACGTCGTAGGTATGGCTTTCTGGCTACAAGTCTTCCATGGTCACTTCTGAGCAGACTTCTCCAGACAATAGATGGGTGTACCAGGGTCCCACTGTTTTCTGCCAATTCTGAGCTGATGGCACTGCTGGACATCTTCAGACAGCGAAGGGAAGCAAGCATGATGTGTCTCATCTGCTGCAGTAAGTTTCCTTGTCCGACCACTGTTAATTGATAAATATAATCTATTAACATTTTTTTTTAAAGCATTCTTACTTTACAGCATTTTCACACCTACCCAAAATGTTTGCACAGACTGTATATATAATGAAAGTTACCCAGACCTCACCCTGTACAGATTCAACTGAAACTGTCCAAGATGAACTAGCTAGCTAGCTTGATAAACAGTGCTGACAATTCAATTTGGGCTAGCTAGTTAAATTATACAGCCAACATTTTGTCTATATTGATGCTGTTACAATAACCAAACAGTTGGATAAACAAATCATTTGGTCAACCATGTGTAACGTATACAGCGTGAGGCAGGAGGTGAGTTTAATAATACAATTGTAAACAATAACAAACATAAGCCACATACTGACCGTGCGAGAGAACAATACCACCTAATGACTGATGACAAGTGAGAGCTAAATAAAGGGGGAGTAATCAAGGAGCAAATGACGAGCAGGTGTGTGGTTGCCAGGTGTGCGCAATGTGAGTTGCCAGGTCCGGTGGTTTGTTGACCGGCGACGTCGAGCACTGGAGGGAGCAGGAATGACACCATGATGTGATGAATGACAGGATTGGAAGTTGCATGCAATTTCAATGATGTTTGAGCAAATATGCTTGAGATAATGTCACTGCATCCATGTTGCTAGACTTTTTCAAAGAACAGTCAGTCAAGGTGAGCTCCCCGCCCACTCAGCCTACTAGCTCCAGTCAGTATGTCTTTTCAGACTTCCTGGTTTGACGAGAGAAATTTGAGCATTTTTATCAGGAAAAAATATTATGGGTGTTGTTATTTTATATGGGAACCAGATTGACTGTTCGGGACCTTTTAATGTCCTTTCAAGTCTGTGATATCAGAACAGAGCAGGATCAGACAGATTTTGTAGAATTGCAAACAAACACATCAAGTGCCATTTTAAAATGCTGGTTGCAAACAAACACATCAAGTGCCATTTTAAAATGCTGGTTCCACCAGGTGTTTGCCTTCAGAACAGTGTGATTTCACAGCAGGCTATGTTGAGCAGTGTGCATTCACAGCAGTCTGTCATGTGTATGTTTGTTTGTGTGCACAGTGAACTGAATCTCCAGCAGCTCTGTCCCCCGGAAGCTCACTCTGATCATGGCTCATTTCATTTCCCATCGTTGTTGCCTTCCTCTGCAGCAACTAACTTGATTTCTGCATTAGCCACGCGCGACATGACACTGCTGTCTCTAACTTTGTGTTTGAACAGGAAGGGGAAAGTCTTCTTGAAAGACTTGCGGAAACTGGCTCCCATGAAGCCGTAAACGATTGGGTTGATGGAGGAGTTAGCGTAGGACATGCAGTTAGCCCAGGTCTTGATCTTATAGGTGGCGTAGTTGACCCTGTAGTTGGGGTAGAAGGACTGGAACAGGGCGAAGAGCTGGATAGGCCCCCAGCAGATGGTGAATAGCAGGACAATCACCACCACCATCTTGGAGATCTTACTCCTCAGAGTGACAGTCCTCTCAGACAACAGGTGGACCTGTGGTAGAAATGTTGACGTTATCTCACTACCACTGTGATGGGCTTAGAAATGACCTAAACTGTATGTAGTTCAAATCATGGCCACAGGCTAAGGGTCTATATGAACATACTGTAGAATACCTGAAAATTGGAAGGGATCCAAATATGAACTCATGCTTTCATTGTGTAACCTTGACAAAGGAGTGCACCTATTAAAGTTGTAAACTGTCATAAAGGAACACCCAAAGAGAGTAATGTTCTTTCCATACCTGGTAATTATTGTCTACTGGTTCCACTGACGGCTGGCCCACCCTCTTCAGCATGAGTGTGTAGCAGAAGGAGATGGTGATGACAGGTAGTAGGTAGGCAGCTATGAACTGGTACAGGATGAATGCCCTCTCCTGGGTCTTTGAGGGAAACCTCTCCATGCAGTAGTGTCTTGGTCCATACCAGTAGCCCTCCTCAATTCTCTGGTACATGAAAATCGGGGTGGATAGAATGAAGGAACCTTTCAAAAACAACATTTCATTAGTTGAATTTTGTAGAAAATGTTAGTGTTCACAATGCTTTGAACCAAAAATCCATGGTTTGCTATAAGTTCAGGTAGGATAGCATCTGACTTACCGATCCATATGCAGATGCTAACTATCATGGCGACTCGTGTAGTGCGATGGCGTAAGGACTTCAGGGGGTAGACTGTGACATAGCAGCGGTCCCCACTCATAGCAGTGAGTGTAATGCAGGTGGCTTGAACAGTCACCTGAGAAAAGAAAGTAACAAAATAATCTTGGCTGTTTGCAGGTGAAACAAGTATTTTACATCTGCCTGCCCTCACACTGGGAAGTAATGAAAATGATGAGCATATAATGAGAACATTTTACTTTACGAAGAAATGCATCTCAAATCATTATTAACTCATCCTCCTCGGTTAAGTGTCATTCACATTATTTTATGAACGTATAGGATAAAAGTACAAACAATCTAGTTTCTTTCACACAGAATTAATCAAATAATTTTGAATTTGGACATCATTTCCCCATAAAAAAAACTTTAATGGTTGAATGATGCCTTCGAGGGTCGTTGACAATCTGTGTTTACATTGTTTAGAACCTGCTTATCTGTTTTGTTGTTACACATCACTCAGAGTGGGAGTTGTGACCTAGTTCAGTGTAACTACAGTACTTGATCTATCTAGTGCCCTTGTCTTTCATTGAAAAGCAAAAGGGGGCCTGTTCCGGTGTTCATCTTTGATCCGAAGATAAGTGCCCTACACTTATCATAATGTAGGGACAGAATACATTAGCCTCCTGAACAAAGAGAACCACTGCATGTGGGTTGAAAAATAAAATACATTTACAATCAACATATTAACACAAAACAGCAAAGAATTCCAACTGATATTAAAATGGTTTCAAAAACGTTTGCATTAATTAATCCTCCCACGTACCTTCCACTTACACACTGCCCACATTAAAAGTATTTCCTTTGCATATACACTGCACCATTCCCCTAACCCCATATCCCAATTCGTGCCACCCATAAGTGAGAAACGTACATGCCAAATATAGACCATATATAGTGTTCTCTACAGATTATAGAAAAGAGCAAAAGCTCTGAACTATCTGTTCAGACCCTAGTCTTACCTCCCTACCTACAGGTTATTGATTTTTAACGTTAATTTCTCTACCATAAGCAACCTCCAATGTCATTTTGACAATTTTGGCAGTACGTCCAACCGGCCTCACAATCGCAGACCAGGTGTAACCACACCAGCCCAGGACCTCCACATCCGGCTTGAGACCAGCCACCCAGACAGTTGACAAAACTGTGGGTTTGCACAACCAAATAATTTCTGTACAAATTGTCAGACACCGTCTCAGGGAGCTCATCTGAGGGATAGTCCTCAATAGGGTCTTGACCTGACTGCAGTTCGGCATCGTAACCAACTTCAGTGGGCAAGTGTTCACCTTCGATGGCCACTGGCAAGCTGTTCTTCACAGATTAATCCCGATTTCAACTGTACCGAGCAGATGGCAGATGTGTGTGTGTGTGGTTTGCTAACGTCAATGTTGTGAACAGAGTGCCCCATGGTGGCGGTGGGGTTATGGTATGGGCAGGCATAAACTACAGACAACAAACACAATCACAGTTTATCAATGTCAATTTGAATGCAGAGATACCGTGACAAAATCCTGAGGCCCATTGTTGTGCCATTCATCCTCCACCATCACCTCATGTTTCAGCATGATAATGCATGTCGTAAGGATCTGTACACAATTCCTAGAAGCTGAAAATGTCCCAGTTTTGCCATGGCCTCCTTACTCACCCATAGAGCATGTTTTGGATGCTCTGGATCGACATGTACGCCAGCGTGTTACAGTCCCCCCCCCCCCCCCAATGTCCAGCAACTTCACACAGCCATTGAAGAGGAGTGGGACAACATTCCACAGGCCACAATCAACAGCCTGATCAACTCTATGAGACGTGTCACACTGCATGAGGCAAATGGTGGTCACACCAGATACTGACTGGTTTTATGATCCACGCCCCTATCATATCTGTAATTCTCATTCATGTGAAATCCATAGATTAGGGCCTACTGAATTTATTTAAATTTACTGATTTCTTTATATGAACTCTTAACTCCAACATTTTAGAAATGATTGCATATTGCGTTTATATTTTTGTTCAGTGTATTTATACCGCAGTATATTATAGTAATTTTTTATGTGGGTGTACAGCAGCAGGGATATTAGCATTTGTGGGGGAGTAAATTATCGATTAGACTGCCAAAAATATACATCATGGAGAGAGCTGGTCCTTTTGATAACTAAGAAAAAGCTTAACAAAGAACTCAGGAGACTGAAAAGATTTGGCATGGGTCCCCAGATCCTCAAAAAGTTCTACAGCTGTACAAATTGAGAGCATCCTGACCGGTTGCATCACTGCCCTGGTGTAACAGTGTTGCTTCCATCCCTCTCCTCGCCCCTACCTGGGCTCAAACCAAAAACCCACTGCACACATCAACAACTGCCTCCCACAAAGCATCGTTAACTATCGCACCACAAAAGTCACAGCCCTTGCAGAGCAAGGGAAACAACCCCTTCAAGGTCTCAGAGCGAGTGACCTCACCGATTGAAATGCTATTAGCGTGCACCCCGCTAACCATTTCACACCGGTTACACTGGTATGGCAACTGCTCGGCATCTGACCGTAGTGCCCAGTACCTCACTGGGGTGAAGCTTCCTGACATCCAGGACCTATATACTAGGGCTGTGTCAGAGGAAGGCCCCAAAAAAATGGTCAGACTCCAGTCCCCCAAGTCATAGACTGTTCTCTCTCACTTTACAAATTACCTCGACTAACCTGTACCCTTGCACATTGACCCTCTGTATATAGCCTCGTTAATGTTGTGTCCTTTTCTTGTTTATTTAGTAAATCGTTTCTTAACTCTACTTCTTGAACTGCATTGATGGTTAAGGGTTTGTAAGTAAGCATTTTTACAGTAAGGTTACACCTGTTGTATTCAGCGCATGTGACTAATAAGATTTGATAGTCTGTGTAGAATTTTATTTGAGCATTAGTCAGGATTTTCAAACCTTCACATAATAATAATACATTTATTTGCGCCTTTCAAGATACCCACAGACATATTATGTTTCACACTCCTTAAATTGAGACATTTCAGATATATTTCCAATGGAATGTCCCTGGTTCAATATAGTTCAGTTCAACACAATGAAATGTGTTGATAACATCCTGTGGCTTGCTGACTTGTAAAGCCAAGGTCATTCAGTGAAAGCCCTGGTTTAATGAGATGTTTGGGATTGACAAAGCTCACAGGAACCCCCTGGTGGCTGAGGACGGTTCATGTGATGAAGAGAGGTCTGACTGACAATAGTGTGGTGCATGCTGCTAAAACCTCTCTTCTACCTTGCTCATCATTGCATTTTTGCACCTTCACTTTTGTACTGTGTTTTTGACAGACTTCTGTGTCTATAAAAGATCAATACTTTGTACTGTGGTGAAAATTAAACACTACACTGACAGCTGAGATTGGATCCTAGGATAGGTGTCTCTGTCCATCTATGCTCGGAACTTTAGTCATTTGACAATCCAACATATTCGTTTTAATCATGCAAACCCACTCGAAGCTGTGGTTAACCGCAAGAAGTCTGGACTGTTTGTCTCAAAAAAATTTAAATGGAGAAAAGGACATTATTTATATAGACAGTGATTTATCATTAACTTGCCCAAATCAAGTCATGATTCATAACCAACCAGTCTTATGTTATACTGATCGCACCATACATTTGTACATATGGTTGTCCTTGTTTGATAGAGCTATTGGACATATTTTAGCGATTCATTGGAAAAATATATTGTATATTTGGCAGTCTCTGAAGGACTACAACTTGTGTATCAGCTACATGGTAGATTAAAAAAACATGAGCTGGCGCACACCCAGAATAATAGTTTGCGTGGAGGTGCTGACTAACAGCGAACAAACTATCAAAATAAAGAAAATCGCACACTCCATGTGTAATCTCCCAGCAATTTAATGGGTATTAACCAACATTTCGGCATCACTGTGCCTTCTTCAGGTTGACCCTGGCTGACCCTGAAGAAGGCACAGTGATGCTGAAACGTTGGTTAATACCCATTAAATTGCTGGGAGATTACACATGGAGTGTGCGACTTTATTTTGATAGTTTATATCAGCTACATGGTGACATTCAACCATACATGTTTCAACCGGAATATAGCAAAAAGGATTCGAGACAGAGTTGGACTTTGCTAATGTTAGAAGCTCAGCTACAGCCGATGCCAGGACCAAGAGGGCAGAAGACCGATATAGTGCCTAATTAATAAAGTTAGCCCACTGGCTAACTTTAGTTTATCTACTGAAACGCATAGTGTGTGTTTCTGGCTAACATACTATTGTGTTACAGTGGTGGGGGAAATACAATTATTTTTATGCTTGCTAACTTAGCTAGGTAGCTAGCTAAGTTGGGTAAACCACTACCAGTAGCCATATCTACAGTGCCTCTGTAAAGTATTCAGACCCCTCGACTTTTTCCACATTTTGTTACAGCCTTATGCTTAAATGAATTCAATCGTTTTCCCCACCTCAATATCCCATGATAAAGGAAACAGTTTATTTTTTGTTGTTGTTGCTAATTTACAAAAAACTAACAGAAATATCACATTTACATAAGTATTAAAGATCCTTTATTCAGTACTTTGTTGAAGCACCTTTGGAAGCAATTACAGCATAGGGTCTTCTTGGGTATGATGGTACAAGCATGGCACACCTGTATTTTCCCCCCCATTCTTCTCTACAGATCCTGTCAAGCACTGTCAGGTTGGATGGGTAGCATTGCTGCACAGCTATTTTCAGGTCTCTTACAGAGATATTGGATTGGGTTCAAGTCCAGGCTCTGGCTGGGCCACTCAAGGACATTTAGAGACTTGTCCAGAAGCCACTCCTGCACTGTACCACACTGTTAATAAAAAAATAATAATGTTACATTCACCATATAACATTGCTGTTGAATACCCAGTAGCATTAAATAGTGTACACTACCCTGTATTTTTTATTTTGACATATCTGAATGCCAAGCATATTTTATGCTAGAGCCCTGTACAGCTTATATAAATATCTTCTGTGAATCAATAAAGGCAGACAAATTTAGAAGACTGATATAAAATATCCATATTTATTTTCTAGTGGTTCTACACGGTCTTCTGCTGCGCCACACAAACTGCATTTACAAAGGCAGACCAATTCTGATATTCTTCCCATTAATTGGCCTTTTCAGAACTGATCTGATTAGTCAAAATAACAATTTGTGGAAATAATATCAGAATTGGCATTGGGCTACCTGTGTAAACGCAGCCATAGTCCTTTATCTGGCTTCGGTACACTGGCAGTGGTGTTCAGCATGGTGGGCTGGGGAAGCTGAGACTCTGTGCTTATGGTGAATGGTCTTGTCCTGTCTGCGGTGAACGGTCAGCTGGATAAGACTCTGACGAAAGTGGCAGAGGGCTTCTTAAACCAAATTGAACGTTTCATTATTTATTTGGAGGCTAAATTGATTTTATTGATGTATTATATTAAGTTAAAGTAAGTGTTCATTCAGTATGGTTGTAATTGTCATTATTACAAATAAATAAATATTGGCCTTTTTGGTCCTCCAATAATCGGTATCGGCGTTGAAAAATCATAATCGGTCGACCTCTAATCTGGAGTTATTCTATGGTGCCCTGCTGAAGCATACCCCCCAAAGTGTTGTCATTTTGAGTACACAAGCATGAGGGAGCAGACACACCTTAAGGTTATGGAGCACAACAAGATTTTGGGACAGCAACCAGCAAGTGACACTGAAAGGTATAAAATCAAGACTACAACAGTAATAACACAACCACTTCATTCTTTTCTCAGCAGGTTCTCAAAACACAGTACACACACGTCTACAGAAAGCCCCTGCAAAGGGCTACTATTGACCAGAATGATCTGTCAATGGGCTGGGGGAGGTTTACAGACAGTACTTATAGATGAGGAAGGGGTTTTTGGTTTTGCAGGGTAGTGCTTAGACCATCGTTTCCTAAACTTGGTCCTGGGGATCCCAAGGGGTGCATGTTTTGGTTGTTGCCTTAGCAATACACAAGTGATTCAAATAATGACATCTTCATCAAGCTTTGGTTATTTTAATCAGCTGTGTCATGCTATGGCAAAAACCAAAGTGTACACTCCTTTGGGTCCCCAGGACTGAGTTTGGAAATGCTGGCTTAGAAAGTAAATGTATTGTGTGTATCAGCGATTGAGGTGCCATTTCTCCTCAAACTCCCCGTGTAAGAATTGCCCTCCTAAGACTTTTCACACATTCTTTAGCCCCCCAGCCCATTCACTTGGTTGACTGATCTTTCCTCTCAAAAGCAGCTCCCAGTGTTCCCTCATTGGCCCTTAACAATATGCTAGCCGGTCCCATTTGGTTGACACCTTTACCAACAAAGGCGTGTTACCCTACGTCCCTTCCAAAAATATAAAATGCTAACATCACAACCATGTCTTGACAGGAGACTTGCAGTACCAGCAAATATTCTGCAAGAGGACCAAACATGTGTTTAAATAATGCAAAAACAAAGTGTTGGAGAAGTAAGTAAAAGTGCAATATGTGCTATGTAAGAAAGGTAACGTTTATGTTCCTTGATCAGAACATGAGAACATATGAAAGCTGGTGGTTCCTTTTAACATGAGTCTTCAATATTCCCAGGTAAGAAGTTTTAGGTTGTAGTTATTATAGGAATTATAGGACTATTTCCCTCTATACCATTTGTATTTCATTAACCTTTGACTATTGGATGTTCTTATAGGCACTTTAGTATTGCCAGTGTAACAGTATAGCTTCCGTCCCTCTCCTCGCTCCTCCCTGGGCTCGAACCAGGAACACATCGACAGCAGCCACACTCGAAGCAGCGTTACCCATGCAGAGCAAGGGAAACAACCACAGGCTCAGAGCGAGTGGCGTTTGAAATGCTATTAGAGCGAGCTAACTAGCTAGCCATTTCACATCGGTTACACCAGCCTCATCTCGGGAGTTGATAGGCTTGAAGTCATAAACAGTGCAATGCTTGACGCACAACGAAGAGCTGCTGGCAAAACACACGAAAGTGCTGTTTGAATGAATGTTTACGTGTCTGCCTACCACCGCTCAGTCAGATACTTAGATACCTGTATGCTCAGTCAGATTATATGCAACGCAGGACACGCTAGATAATATCTAGTAATATCATCAACCATGTGTAGTTAACTAGTGATTATTAACTAGTGATTATGATTGTTTTTTATAAGATAATGCTAGCTAGCAACTTACCTTGGCTTCCTGCATTCGCGTAACAGGCAGTGTGGAGACCGAGAGAGGCAGGTCGTTATTGCGTTGGACTAAGTTAACTGTAAGGTTGCAAGATTGGATCGCCCAAGCTGACAAGGTAAACATCTGTTCTGCCCTTGAACAAGGCAGTTACCCCAGTGTTCTCCAGTAGGCCGTCCTTGTAAATAAGAATGTGTTCTTTTTTATTTTTATTTAATTTCACCTTTATTTAACCAGGTAGGCTAGTTGAGAACAAGTTCTCATTTGCAACTGCGACCTGGCCAAGATAAAGCATAGCAGTGTAAACAGACAACACAGTTACACATGGAGTAAACAATTAACAAGTCAATAACACAGTAGGAAAAAAAGGGGAGTCTATATACATTGTGTGCAAAAGGTAGGCGAATAATTACAATTTTGCAGATTAACACTGGAGTGATAAATGATAAATGATCAGATGGTCATGTACAGTAGGAAACATGAGGACTCCTTGCTGTCCCCAGTCCACCTGGCCATGCTCCTGCTCCAGTTTCAACTGTTCTGCCTTACTATTATTCAACCATGCTGGTCATTTATGAACATTTGAACATCTTGGCCACGTTCTGTTATAATCTCCACCCGGCACAGCCAGAAGAGGACTGGCCACCCCACATATGCTCTCTCTAATTCTCTCTTTCTTTCTCTCTCTCGGAGGACCTGAGCCCTAGGACCGTGCCCCAGGACTACCTGACATGATGGCTCCTTGCTGTCCCCAGTCCACCTGACTGTGCTGCTGCTCCAGTTTCAACTGTTCTGCCTTATTATTATTTGACCATGCTGGTCATTTATGAACATTTGAACATCTTGGTCATTTTCTGTTATAATCTCTACCCGGCACAGCCAGAAGAGGACTGGCCACCCCACATAGCCCGGTTCCTCTCTAGGTTTCTTCCTAGGTTTTGGCCTTTCTAGGGAGTTTTTCCTAGCCACCGTGCTTTTACACCTGCATTGTTTGCTGTTTGGGGTTTTAGGCTGGGTTTCTGTACAGCACTTTGAGATATCAGCTGATGTACGAAGGGCTATATAAATAAATTTGATTTGATTTGATTTGATGTACAGGTAGAGATATTGGTGTGCAAAAGAGCAGAAAAGTAAATAAATAAAAACAGTATGGGGATGAGGTAGGTAAAAATGGGTGGGCTATTTACCGATAGACTGTGTACAGCTGCAGCGATCGGTTAGCTGCTCAGATAGCAGATGTTTGAAGTTGGTGAGGGAGATAAAAGTCTCCAACTTCAGCGACTTTTGCAATTCGTTCCAGTCACAGGCAGCAGAGAACTGGAACGAAAGGCGGCAGAATGAGGTGTTGGCTTTAGGCATGATCAGTGAGATACACCTGCTGGAGCGCGTGCTACAGATGGGTGTTGCCATCGTGACCAGTGAATTGAGATAAGGCTGAGCTTTACCTAGCATGGACTTGTAGATGACCTGGAGCCAGTGGGTCTGGCGATGAATATGTAGCGAGGGCCAGCCGACTAGAGCATACAAGTCGCAGTGGTGGGTGGTATAAGGTGCTTTAGTGACAAAATGGATGGCACTGTGATAAACTGCATCCAGTTTGCTAAGTAGAGTGTTGGAAGCAATTTTGTAGATGACATCGCCGAAGTCGAGGATCGGTAGGATAGTCAGTTTTACTAGGGTAAGTTTGGCGGCGTGAGTGAAGAAGGCTTTGTTGTGGAATAGAAAGCCGACTCTTGATTTGATTTTCGATTGGAGATGTTTGATATGAGTCTGGAAGGAGAGTTTACAGTCTAGCCAGACACCTAGGTACTTATAGATGTCCACATATTCAAGGTCGGAACCATCCAGGGTGGTGATGCTGGTCAGGCGTGCGGGTGCAGGCAGCGAACAGTTGAAAAGCATGCATTTGGTTTTACTAGTGTTTAAGAGCAGTTGGAGGCCACGGAAGGAGTGTTGTATGGCATTGAAGCTCGTTTGGAGGTTAGATAGCAGTGTCCAAGGACGGGCCGGAAGTATATAGAATGGTGTCGTCTGCGTAGAGGTGGATCATTTACATTACATTTAAGTCATTTAGCAGACGCTCTTATCCAGAGCGACTTACAAATTGGTGCATTCACCTTATGACATCCAGTGGAACAGCCACTTTACAATAGTGCATCTAAATATTTTAAGGGGGGGTGAGAAGGATTACTTTATCCTATCCTAGGTATTCCTTAAAGAGGTGGGGTTTCAGGTGTCTCCGGAAGGTGGTGATTGACTCCGCTGTCCTGGCGTCGTGAGGGAGTTTGTTCCACCATTGGGGAGCCAGAGCAGCGAACAGTTTTGACTGGGCTGAGCGGGAACTGTACTTCCTCAGTGGTAGGGAGGCGAGCAGGCCAGAGGTGGATGAACGCAGTGCCCTTATTTGGGTGTAGGGCCTGATCAGAGCCTGGAGGTACTGAGGTGCCGTTCCCCTCACAGCTCCATAGGCAAGCACCATGGTCTTGTAGCGGATGCGAGCTTCAACTGGAAGCCAGTGGAGAGAGCGGAGGAGCGGGGTGACATGAGAACTTGGGAAGGTTGAACACTAGACGGGCTGCGGCGTTCTGGATGAGTTGTAGGGGTTTAATGGCACAGGCAGGGAGCCCAGCCAACAGCGAGTTGCAGTAATCCAGACGGGAGATGACAAGTGCCTGGATTAGGACCTGCGCCGCTTCCTGTGTGAGGCAGGGTCGTACTCTGCGGATGTTGTAGAGCATGAACCTACAGGAACGGGCCACCGCCTTGATGTTATTTGAGAACGACAGGGTGTTGTCCAGGATCACGCCAAGGTTCTTAGCACTCTGGGAGGAGGACACAATGGAGTTGCCAACCGTGATGGCGAGATCATGGAACGGGCAGTCCTTCCCCGGGAGGAAGAGCAGCTCCGTCTTGCCGAAGTTCAGCTTGAGGTGGTGATCCGTCATCCACACTGATATGTCTGCCAGACATGCAGAGATGCGATTCGCCACCTGGTCATCAGAAGGGGGAAAGGAGAAGATTAATTGTGTGTCGTCTGCATAGCAATGATAGGAGAGACCATGTGAGGTTATGACAGAGCCAAGTGACTTGGTGTATAGCGAGAATAGGAGAGGGCCTAGAACAGAGCCCTGGGGGACACCAGTGGTGAGAGCGCGTGGTGAGGAGACAGATTCTCGCCACGCCACCTGGTAGGAGCGACCTGTCAGGTAGGACGCAATCCAAGCGTGGGCCGCGCCGGAGATGCCCAACTCGGAGAGGGTGGAGAGGAGGATCTGATGGTTCACAGTATCGAAGGCAGCCGATAGGTCTAGAAGGATGAGAGCAGAGGAGAGAGAGTTAGCTTTAGCGGTGCGGAGCGCCTCCGTGATACAGAGAAGAGCAGTCTCAGTTGAATGACTAGTCTTGAAACCTGACTGATTTGGATCAAGAAGGTCATTCTGAGAGAGATAGCGGGAGAGCTGACCAAGGACGGCAACGTACAAGAGTTTTGGAGAGAAAAGAAAGAAGGGATACTGGTCTGTAGTTGTTGACATCGGAGGGATCGAGTGTAGGTTTTTTCAGAAGGGGTGCAACTCTCGCTCTCTTGAAGACGGAAGGGACGTAGCCAGCGGACAGGGATAAGTTGATGAGCGAGGTGAGGTAAGGGAGAAGGTCTCTGGAAATGGTCTGGAGAAGAGAGGAGGGGATAGGGTCGAGCGGGCAGGTTGTTGGGCGGCCGGCCGTCACAAGACGCGAGATTTCATCTGGAGAGAGAGGGGAGAAAGAGGTCAGAGCACAGGGTAGGGCAGTGTGAGCAGAACCAGCGGTGTCGTTTGACTTAGCAAACGAGGATCGGATGTCGTCGACCTTCTTTTCAAAATGGTTGACGAAGTCATCTGCAGAGAGGGAGCAGGGGGAGGGGGAGGAGGATTCAGGAGGGAGGAGAAGGTGGCAAAGAGCTTCCTAGGGTTAGAGGCAGATGCTTGGAATTTAGAGTGGTAGAAAGTGGCTTTAGCAGCAGAGACAGAGGAGGAAAATGTAGAGAGGAGGGAGTGAAAGGATGCCAGGTCCGCAGGGAGGCGAGTTTTCCTCCATTTCCGCTCGGCTGCCCGGAGCCCTGTTCTGTGAGCTCGCAATGAGTCGTCAAGCCACGGAGCGGGAGGGGAGGACCGAGCCGGCCTGGAAGATAGGGGACATAGAGAGTCAAAGGATGCAGAAAGGGAGGAGAGGAGGGTTGAGGAGGCAGAATCAGGAGATAGGTTGGAGAAGGTTTGAGCAGAGGGAAGAGATGATAGGATGGAAGAGGAGAGAGTAGTGGGGGAGAGAGAGCGAAGGTTGGGACGGCGCGATACCATCCGAGTAGGGGCAGTGTGGGAAGTGTTGGATGAGAGCGAGAGGGAAAAGGATACAAGGTAGTGGTCGGAGACTTGGAGGGGAGTTGCAATGAGGTTAGTGGAAGAACAGCATCTAGTAAAGATGAGGTCGAGCGTATTGCCTGCCTTGTGAGTAGGGGGAAGGTGAGAGGGTGAGGTCAAAAGAGGAGAGGAGTGGAAAGAAGGAGGCAGAGAGGAATGAGTCAAAGGTAGACGTGGGGAGGTTAAAGTCACCCAGAACTGTGAGAGGTGAGCCGTCCTCAGGAAAGGAGCTTATCAAGGCATCAAGCTCATTGATGAACTCTCCGAGGGGACCTGGAGGGCGATAAATGATAAGGATGTTAAGCTTGAAAGGGCTGGTAACTGTGTGTGACAGCATGAAATTCAAAGGAGGCGATAGACAGATGGGTAAGGGGAGAAAGAGAGAATGACCACTTGGGAGAGATAAGGATCCCGATGCCACCACCCCGCTGACCAGAAGCTCTCGGGGTGTGCGAGAACACGTGGGCGGACGAAGAGAGAGCAGTAGGAGTAGCAGTGTTATCTGTGGTGATCCATGTTTCTGTCAGTGCCAAGAAGTCGAGGGACTGGAGGGAGGCATAGGCTGAGATGAACTCTGCCTTGTTGGCTGCAGATCGGCAGTTCCAGAGGCTACCGGAGACCTGGAACTCCACGTGGGTCGTGCGCGCTGGGACCACCAGATTAGGGTGGCAGCGGCCACGCGGTGTGGAGCGTTTGTATGGTCTGTGCAGAGAGGAGAGAACAGGGATAGACAGACACATAGTTGACAGGCTACAGAAGAGGCTACGCTAATGCAAGGAGATTGGAATGACAAGTGGACTACACGTCTCGAATGTTCAGAAAGTTAAGCTTACGTAGCAAGAATCTTATTGACTAAAATGATTAAAATGATACAGTACTGCTGAAGTAGGCTAGCTGGCAGTGGCTGCGTTGTTGACTTTGTAGGCTAGCTGGCAGTGGCTGCGTTGTTGACACTACACTAATCAAGTCGTTCCGTTGAGTGTAATAGTTTCTACAGTGCTGCTATTCGGGGGCTAGCTGGCTAGCTAGCAGTGTTGATTACGTTACGTTGCGTTAAAAGAACGACAATAGCTGGCTAGCTAACCTAGAAAATCGCTCTAGACTACACAATTATCTTTGACGGTTATGTAGCTAGCTATATAGCTAGCTACGATCAAACAAATCAAACCGTTGTGCTGTAATGAAATGAAATGAAAAATGTGATACTACCTGTGGAGCGAAGCGGAATGCGACCGGGTTGTTGAGTGCGGAAGTTCTATTCAGTAGACGTTGGCTAGCTGTTGGCTAGCTAGCAGTGTCTCCTACGTTAAGGACGACAAATAGCTGGCTAGCTAACCTCGGTAAATTAAGATAATCACTCTAAGACTACACGCTCTAAACTACACAATTATCTTGGATACGAAGACAGCAAAGACAACTATGTAGCTAGCTAATACTACACTAATCAAGTCGTTCAGTTGAGTGTAATAGTTTCTACAGTGCTGCTATTCGGTAGACGGTGGACGTTTGCTAGCTGGCTAGCTGCTGGGCAGATAGCAGTGTAGACTACGTTAGGACGACGAAATACGAAGTTGCAATAGAAGTGCTGACTGTTTCACTTTGTTGTCCTCTTTCTTTTCCTTTTTCTTCTGTCCTTCTTTTGTCCTTATTTTGTCTTCCTTTCTTCTGTTAACTAGATATTTTTTGTTGTTATTCTTTGTAAGCTAGCTAGCTTCTTCCAGGAGAGTCCCTAGCAACTGCTGATCCTGCTGGATCAGGGAATCGCCCGCAGCAAGAGCAACTTCATTGATATATACAGAGAAAAGAGTCGGCCCGAGAATTGAACCCTGTGGCACCCCCATAGAGACTGTCAGAGGACCGACTTGCCTTGTTAAAAAGGTAATAATAATCAAATATTATTAATTGCATGGTCTGGAAGGTACTCTGTGGTCCTCTGGTTACCTTTAACCACCTGTAACCCCATAACACAAACAAAACAAAAACTACCCAATTCTTGTTAATACCATGTGTACTTTAAATTGAGCTCTCTTAGTCGTCAGCTTGTAAATCTTTTTGCCAACTTGCCTTCACCTGCAGAGTTGGAAGCCGATTCTGTACCAACTTCAACAAAATGCACAACAATACACAATTTAACCACCACCCCACTAATTGTACTGATCTCTATTAGCCTGGCTAGTTTATGTAACCGAACATGGACATTTCAATATTGTCTGCTATCTAGCTTCATTAAGTTTGTCAGCAAAATATATATCCAGCTGAGACTAGATGACAACCAACCATAGACGATTACACATATTCAATACTGCTAACGTTATCAACACAGAGTGAGTTGGCTATGTCTGACAATTCTATTCTTATTAAAGGAGTGTTTTCCAGGCAAGGGGGAATAGATAGCTATCCGATTGCGCTAATCTTATTTGCTAAAATGATGTAGTTTACGTTGGTCAAAGATATAACAAACATGTTTACTCTGCTGAAGGTAGTTAACAGTCTAGCAGTGACTACCATGGCATAGGCGAAATTGATTGACAGTGCGCATACTAAAATAGATAGCTATAACGTTATGATTTAGCTGATGGCTTGCGGAGTCCTATAGTATACAGCACTGTAACGTCAGCTAGCTAATTTAGCTAGTCCAGCAAGGCTAGTTAATATTAGGTTACCTCTTATCGAGAATCTTCCATTTTGTTGTGAAGGAAATAAAAAAAATACAAAATCGATGGTATCGCATCATTTCTCAGCTGTCGTCGAAATGGATTCCCCAACAGTTCAGCCTGAAAACCCATCTGACAATCTTTGGTCCCCGTAATGCGCGCCATCTTTCTCGATATCCGCAAGCCACTGACAGCATCCGGGGAAATCTCTGGTAGGTACCACGGTGAAAGATGACTCATTTTCGCTCGTTTGTAATGAGCACAGAACACCACACAGGCGTAATGACAAATGTAAGTGAAAAACAGGTCTACGGAAGTTCTGAGATTGCTGTGTTGTTCGTCAGTACACAATGCCATAATTGTTTGTTTTTGTCGGCATGCCCCAATCTACTTTAGCGGGCGGTTTACTATGACTTCGTAGTTTACCATGAGCAGACAAATACACAGGAGGAAGTCGAAACTTCCTGATTCTACCAGTGAAATTAAAATGTGTTCGTTCTAGCTTGTGGTTTGGATAATTGTGATGTTTATGATAAAAACGCAATGTTGTTAAATATAGTAATGACTATATGCCGTGGTGAGGCCAGGGTGAAATTCCCCTTTTAGCCAATCTGTCTACAAATGGAGTAGGAGCATATAAAGATGATCAGATAAGCCGGGCATTTTGATTTAATTTATCAACCTGATTGCTTTAATATAAAACAATTAAAAAAATATTGCATTTAAATACACTGTTGAAAAATGAGCATGAACCTCTCACCAGGTAAATGAAATTGCACTGCAAGTTCAATATTGCAGTTCTGTAATTTAATTGAGTACAGCCTGGCACCAGACGGAAAAAAAGTATTATTCAGACTAATAGGACAAGTACCTCAGGGGTCCAGTCGAGGGGAATGCTACCCAAATTACATTATGGTGAGAAATTCCATCATTGCATGCACAGCAAATATATTCTGGCTGTTTGTTATCTAATATTAAAAACTGATAGAAGTTTGTGACCAGAGGCAATGTGTTTTATTGAAATTATTTACCTGTTGTAGAAAGGCAACAAATTTGCACATGAAGTCCCCAAATACCCACCCAGGAAGTGGGTAGAGAGTGGCTGTGAACGGAACACAACACACCAGGAAGATGATGTCTGTGGCAGCCAAGTTAGCTGTAGAAATAAGCTCAGTTAGGAGGGAACTCATTCATTTCTTACTGATTAACACACTTTTGCAACATAATATAACCATTTGAACATTTGAGTCATAAAGCTATTAATTTTAATAAATACTTCGTTGTGTTAAAGAGTCAAAGGCATGTCACCAAGTATTTTGACATTGGCATCAAAGAGCTAATTTATTTCACAAAAATCAGAAAGCTAAATACACATGGGTCGGGCGTACTGCAGTATTTATTTCTGAAATGATGAGCGATATCATTGTTTCACTGCCGTGGAGTAGTCTTATCACCGCAGGTGGACAGGACCTGCTGGGCTTGAATGTTGCCACCCATGGAGATATTAGTCAGTCATGTCAAATACACACGCACAAACACACACACAGATATTTGCGCACATCACGTGCACTCACACAAACATGCATGTTCATGCCATTGTTATTTATAAGCACAGAGATAATAATGCTGTCCACATTCATGGTTAATTCATCATATCTCTACATGAACTCCATTGATGTATCACGTCTCCACTCCACACATGCATTTCCAATGTCAAACAAGATCCATTATTTAGTATAGACACATGATCCCTATATTTAGTCTGTATGTATACAGTACTGTATAGGTACATTCACCAGACTATGGATAAGGTTATTATCGACAATATTAATTTACAGTCATCAACATAAAAAGACAAATACAGTCATTAAGGCTGAATGATTATACAGGCATCATTAGTCCTAGTTTACAGTGAAAATAAATGATTTATCTGGGCAACATACATAACATAACATTGACTGTGACAGTAACACACAAAGAACAAGTTTCATGACAATCCACAAGAATAATGATGTTCAGGGTATTATAAATGGAAAAACCATTGTAACTGTGAGGGAAAACGTTTGGTCTTGCTTACCTATGTAGAAGTTGGTGGCAGTCCTCATCTGCCTGTGTTTGGAGATTACATAGATTACCAGAGAGTTCCCGATGAGCCCCACCAGCATGATGAGAGCGAAGAAGAGAGGCACCAGCCAGGCGTCCGTCAGGAATGGGTGCTCCCCCTCCTCCGGATTCTCCAGAGAAGCATTCAGCTCAGACGCATTGAACCACATCAGGACTGTAGAATTCCACACGTCTGGAGAGAACATCTTGATGTGTGAAAAGAAGTCGAAGATCTTCGAATGTAGCCTTGTGGTGACTTTTGTATAATAAATCCCTTTTAACTACTGAAAAGGAAAATTATATCTGTCCAGATAACATTGGGGAGTCATAAAGGCTCAGGTGCTGATGTGTTCTTAGGAGTTCCTAGATCTGTCTATGGTAAGAATGTCTATGGTTAGAATGAGTCTGATTGTAGGGTAGACTTATGTTGAGCTCACAGCTGCCTCCTAAACTGCTTCTACTCAAGGACAAAATCCCGTTGGCTTTATACTGAGCAGGGACGCACGTGGCAACTGCCTGATTGTCGAATAAATAGGTGATGTCAGGTCTCCTAGCAACATTTTCCCTATCCAGAGTTTGGTACCTCATACACTCTGCTTTCAATGCAGTCGGAAGCTGTCTCATCATATGATATCGATCATATCCATAGTAAATATAAGAAATACAAATGACGTGTTCTGTGAAAATGCATTCAGAGTGCATCAAGTTAAATTCACAGCCAAAAAAAGCATTTGAATCATGGATAAGCAGCACTTACAGTTAAATTGGAAGATACAATTCTGCAATTTAGTGCCAAGGAGTCTTTCTAAATGTTTATGCTATTTTCTTAAGATCAAAAATATGAAGCTTGTTATCAGACATTTACCTGTGAATAATGATAGTAAATATAATTTTACTGCAATTCAATTGGATCTTGTACTGTACAGGTACATCCATAGAAATTAGCATTACCACAGGTTTTGTCATGTCATGTCATGTCATGAAATTAGCATTGAGGTATGCATTCTTTTTTGAGGACAAATATTCTCCTCCCTTACAAAGAAAGCCCTACAGGAATCCTGCATGAAAAATCTTGCGGAATATACACTGAACAAAAATATAAACGCAACATGTAAAGTGTTGGACCCATGTTTCATGCGCTCATATTATCATGACTCAGGATATGACCCAGATGCAGACACGGGAGGCGGATAGTACAGTTCTCATATGATTTATTAGAAACACGGGGCAGGCAGAGGTTCGTGATCAGGTCAGAGTCAGACCGGTACAGGACGGCAGGCAGGCTCGGGGTCAGGCAGAATGGTCAGAACCGGGAAAAATGAGGAAACAGAACTAGAGCAACAGGAAGACGGGAAAGAATGCTGGTAAAACCTGACAAGACAAGAAGAACTGGCAACAGACAAACAGAGAACACAGGTATAAATACACAGGGGATAATAAGAAGATGGGCAACACCTGGAGGGGGGTGGAGACAAGCACAAAGACAGTTGAAACAGATTAGGGTGTGACAGAAATAAAACATCCCAGAAAGTTTCCATACGCACAAAAAGCTTATTTCTCTCAAAGTTTGTGCTCAAATTTGTTTACGTCCTTGTTAGTGAGCATTTCTCCTTTGCCAAAATAATCCATCCATCTGACAGGTGTGGCATATCAAGAAGCTGATTAAACAGCATTATCATTACACAGGTGCACCTTGTGCTGGGGACAATAAAAGGCCACTCTAAAATGTGCGGTTCTGTCACACAACACAATGCCACAGATTTTGAGGGAGCATGTAATTGACATGTTGAATGCAGGAATGTTCACCAGAGCTGTAGCCAGATAATTGAATGTTAATTTCTCTACCATAAGCCGCCTCCAACATCGTTTAAGAGAATTTGGCAGTACATCCAACCAGCCTCACAACCGCAGGCCATGTGTATGGCGTCGGGTGGGTGAGCAGTTTTCTGATGTCAATTTTGTGAGCAGAGTGCCCCATGGTGGCGGTGGGGTTATGGTATGGACAAGCATAAGCTACTGACAACGAACACAATTGCATTTTATTATGTGAAATCTATATATATATATATATATATATATATATATATATATATATATATATATATATATATATATATAGATTACGGCCTAATTTATTTATTTCAATTGACTGATTTCCTCATATGAACTGTAACTCAGTAAAATCTTTGCTTTGATATAGGAATTCCTGCAGGATATCCCACAGGATTTTCAGCACCACTTTCCCGTAGGACAATTCCTGCAGGATCTTGTAGGAATCATGCTTCAGGAAAACAATCATACCAGAATCCTGGAGATAGTCCTCAAATATATCCTGCAGAATCTTTTCCTGATGGACTACCTGCAGTAATTGTCCAAAATCCTGTGGGATATTCTGCAGGTAAAATTCCTGCAGGTAATTCCACAAGATTTTCAGGGCCATTTCCATTCCTCATCCTTCAGAGAATTCCCTGTTAGACAATCCACATTCTTTCAAAAGATTGGAGAGAAAGCATAAGATGTCAATGCATGGCAATGTTATTATTCAATGCAGAAACAATGGATGTTTTTGATTGTCCATTTCACCAGCACTGCATAAAACATTATTCAAAGGAGAAAGAAAATATGAGATTGAATAAATATGGTAAAAGCATATTTTGTAACAAGAGTGAGAGTAATAGTTTATCAAAATCCTGCGGGATTTGTGCTGGAATTTACTTGGTCCTGCAGGAATCCTGCAGAACTGAAACCTGCAGGATTTTGATATTCTTGCAGGATATGGCAATTCCTGCAGGACCAAATAAATTGGAACTGAATTGTCATGTTTTTACAGGATTTTTAACATTTCTGCAGGACAAGTCATACTTCTGCTGTAGTCCTGCAGGAGCATCAGGGACATTTCCTGCAGAATTTTGTCAATCCTACAGGATTCCGGCAGGACACCTTCACAATTCATTCTCAAAGGGTTAAATTCCTGCAGAACTTTTTTGTAAGGGCTGCCAGATGATATACTACAGTATGTCTCCATTGTAAAACAACATGGCTTCTCCCTCCAACATGTAAAGCTCCATACCAAAGTAAGGCTTTGCATTTTTTTTCACCTTTATTTAACCAGGTTGGCAAGTTGAGAACAAGTTCTCATTTACAATTGCGACCTGGCCAAGATAAAGCAAAGCAGTTCGACACATACAACGACACAGAGTTACACATGGAGTAAAACAAACATACAGTCAATAATACAGCATAAACAAGTTTATATACGAAATGAGCAAATGAGGTGAGATAAGGGAGGTAAAGGCAAAAAAAAGGCCAAGGTGGCAAAGTAAATACAATATAGCAAGTAAAACACTGGAATGGTAGATTTGCAGTGAAAGAATGTGCAAAGTAGAAATAAAAATAATGGGGTGCAAAGGAACAAAATAAATAAAATAAATAAATAGAGTAGGGAAAGAGGTAGTTGTTTGGGCTAAATTATAGGTTGGCTATGTGCAGGTGCAGTAATCTGTGAGCTGCTCTGACAGTTGGTGCTTAAAGCTAGTGAGGGAGATAAGTGTTTCCAGTTTCAGAGATTTTTGTTGTTCGTTCCAGTCATTGGCAACAGAGAACTGGAAGGAGAGGCGGCCAAAGAAATAATTGGTTTTGGGGGTGACCAGAGAGATATACCTGCTGGAGTGCGTGCTACAGGTGGGTGATGCTATGGTGACCAGCGAGCTGAGATAAGGGGGGACTTTACCTAGCAGGGTCTTGTAGGTGACATGGAGCCAGTGGGTTTGGCGACGAGTATGAAGCGAGGGCCAGCCAACAAGAGCGTACAGGTCGCAATGGTGGGTAGTATATGGGGCTTTCGTGACAAAACGGATTGCACTGTGATAGACTGCATCCAATTAGTTGAGTAGGGTTTTGGAGGCTATTTTGTAAATGACATCGCCAAAGTCGAGGATTGGTAGGATGGTCAATTTTACAAGCGTATGTTTGGCAGCATGAGGGAAGGATGCTTTGTTGCGAAATAGGAAGCCAATTCTAGATTTAATTTTGGATTGGAGATGATTGATGTGGGTCTGGAAGGAGAGTTTACAGTCTAACCAGACACCTAGCTATTTGTAGTTGTCCACGTATTCTAAGTCAGAGCCGTCCAGAGTAGTGATGTTGAACAGGCGGGCAGGTGCAGGCAACGATCGGTTTTAAAAAGAGTTAACCCGAGTTTAAGGTGCTGAGCTGTTTTGAAGGTCACCAGAAGCTGAAACATGTTTGTGTTCATGATCTGTCATAGCGCCTGGTCCTTGTCAACATTTGGAATGCAGTAGGTGGTTAAACTTTAAGATACAGGGAGCACAGCCTTGGTGTTAACAAGTCTGCCTGGGGTTCACAATCCTCAGGGAGCTGAAACAAAAACCCACAGTCACTGTTAATTTACAGCAAGAACACTCTGGCCTATTTTTAGGGAATTCTTTTGATATAGCACTAAAACATGTAATACAATTATTTAAATGCACAATGGTGTGAAAAATAATACTGTGAAAAGGTGATGTTTTTCTCTTTAATTCCACGTTTTTTTCGGTTTTTCATAAGCAAAAAAGGTTTATGTTTTCAATGACAGGGAAATATAAATGTTCTCAATTTCTCTCCTGTCAGACATGAACGATTTGTGATTGTGGGGACATATTTTGCCCCATCGTGTATAAGAGTTGAAACTACTCATGATGTTGGATAACAATCATCTCTCAGCATGTTGTTCTTTAATGAAGTATTATATTATTATTATTATTATTATATAATGAAGTCTTATTTCATTAGCATACTGTGAAATCTTTCTTCTCTCCAGCAACATTCAATTGGCTTTGTAAGCATGAAACCAAAACTATAAACTCAGTCTCACAGCTTATGAAACAAATAGAACTGTGTTAAAAATAAAGAAAATGTGACTCAACTGTCTCAGTGGAGCATAAGTAAAGTGAAAACTCAGAGAACGTGTGTGGGAAGCTTCATACAGTCACTTAGCAACCAATGTAAGTGGGTATGTGTGTTGATAGTCTACATGGAGAATGGTGTGTTTGATGACAAAATGTGAAGAGCTCCAAATTCAATGTACACTGCTCAAAAAAATTAAGGGAACACTTAAACAACACAATGTGACTCCAAATCAATCACACTTCTGTGAAATCAAACTGTCCACTTAGGAAGCAACACTGATTGACAATACATTTCACATGCTGTTGTGCAAATGGAATAGACAAAAGGTGGAAATTATAGGCAATTAGCAAGACACCCCCAATAAAGGAGTGGTTCTGCAGGTGGTGACCACAGACCACTTCTCAGTTCCTATGCTTCCTGGCTGATGTTTTGGTCACTTTTGAATAATGGCGGTGCTTTCACTATAATGGTAGCATGAGACGGAGTCTACAACCCACACAAGTGGCTCAGGTAGTGCAGCTCATCCAGGATGACACATCAATGCGAGCTGTGGCAAGAAGGTTTGCTGTGTCTGTCAGCGTAGTGTCCAGAGCATGGAGGCGCTACCAGGAGACAGGCCAGTACATCAGGAGACGTGGAGGAGGCCGTAGGAGGGCAACAACCCAGCAGCAGGACCGCTACCTCCGCCTTTGTGCAAGGAGGAGCAGGAGGAGCACTGCCATAGCCCTGCAAAATGACCTCCAGCAGGCCACAAATGTGCATGTGTCTGCTCAAATGGTCAGAAACAGACTCCACGAGGGTGGTATGAGGGCCCGACGTCTACAGGTGGGGGTTGTGCTTACAGCCCAACACCGTGCAGGACGTTTGGCATTTGCCAGAGAACACCAAGATTGGCAAATTCGCCACTGGTACCCTGTGCTCTTCACAGATGAAAACAGGTTCACACTGAGCACATGTGACAGAGTCTGGAGACGCCGTAGAGAACGTTCTGCTGCCTGCAACATCCTCCAGCATGACCGGTTTGGCGGTTGTTCAGTCATGGTGAGGGTGGTGGCATTTCTTTGGGGGGCCGCACAGCCCTCCATGTGCTCGCCAGAGGTAGCCTGACTGCCATTAGGAACCGAGATGAGATCCTCAGACCCCTTGTGAGACCATATGCTGGTGTGGTTGGCCCTGGGTTCCTCTTAATGCAAGACAATGCTAGACCTCATGTGGCTGGAGTGTGTCAGCAGTTCCTGCAAGAGGAAGGCATTGATGCTATGGACTGGCCCACCCGTTCCCCAGACCTGAATCCAATTGAGCACATCTGGGACATCATGTCTCGCTCCATCCACCAACGCCACGTTGCACCACAGACTGTCCAGGAGTTGGCGGATGCTTTAGTCCAGGTCTGGGAGGAGATCCCTCAGGAGACCATCCGCCACCTCATCAGGAGCATGCCCAGGCGTTGTAGGGAGGTCATACAGGCACGTGGAGGCCACACACACTTCTGAGCCTCATTTTGACTTGTTTTAAGGACATTACATCAAAGTTGGATCAGCCTGTAGTGTGTTTTTTCACTTTAATTTTGAGTGTGAGTCCAAATCCAGACATCCATGGGTTGATAAATTTGATTTCCATTGATAATTTTTGTGTGATTTTGTTGTCAGCACATTCAACTATGTAAAGAAAAAAAGTATTTAATAAGAATATTTCATTCATTCAGATCTAGGATGTGTTATTTTAGTGTTCCCTTTATTTTTTGAGCAGTGTATTTTCCTTACTTATAGTCCAACGGTGTCCTTTAATAATCATGTTGTAATTGTGCTAGATCAACAAAGCATTGACTGCTATTCTTCTCTTAATACACTCATGGACATCTGTGTTCAGACCAGTGCACCTCAGAGGAGGAAGGGGAGGACCATCCTCCACAGTGAATTTCATACAAATAAAAATTGCTAAACATTTTAAAGTTATCCTTTTTAGATAAAACTACACTAAATATTTCCACGTTCTGAAATAATTGATTAGAACACACTGTTTGCAATTAAGGTCTACCGTAGCCTCAGCAGCACTGTAGGGTAGCACCATGGTGTAGCCAGAGGACAGCTAGCTTCCGTCTTCCTCTGGGTACATTGACTTAAGGGGGTTCGTGGTTCTCAACCCCTTCCCTAGACTTACCCGGTAATTATGACAACTTCCAACTTCCAACTTCCAACTTCCAATTATGACAACTTCCAACTTCCAACCAACCAATGAGAGCTCTTGTAGCATGAACTGCCATGTTGCCCACCCAATCAAAGGATCAGAGAATGAATCTAGTACTGAAAGCCTAAGCTACAGCTAGCTAGCACTGCAGTGCATAAAATGTGGTGAGTAGTTGAAGCAAAGAGAGTGAAAGACAATACTTGAACAGTTTTGAACAAATTAATGTATTCAGAAATTAAGGAGAAGTAACAGAGAGAGAGAGAGAGAGTGCTATAAGTGCAGCAGGCTAGTTTAGCCTACTCAAACAGCCATTTCAAACAGAGGGATGCTATGTTGGCTAGCTGGGTATGACTATCCAACACAACACTGGAACTCTTCCAAGTCAAGGTAAGCTTTTGGATTTACTAATTTATTGCCACCGGAGTAACTGCTAAATTGCTTACTGACTGTACACTGTAACGTTACTGAATGATTGTAGCAGGTTTACTAACGTGTTAGTTCTATTAGCTATGTTGACAATGACGTTACGTTAACTGATATGGTGACATTCAATGTAGGCTGTGTGTAGCAGTTATGATATTGTTTGGCTTGGAAAGGTTTTTCGCCTGGTCACATAACGCTGATGTGTTGTGCACTGAAGTCCATAAGCAAAGAGAAAAGGTGAGAGGAGGAGAGTGCATAGATGCGAGAAGGAATACAACGTGACTGCTATGAAAGTGAACTGTGTTTACAAGTGATCAGGGGTGTATTCATTCAGCTGATTCTGTTAAAAAAAGTTTCTTAAACAGAATCAAACGGGACAAAACATACCTGAATTTGTAAAAAATAAACTCTCATTTGCAACTGTTGGACTAATGATTACACACTATTTCTTTCTCTCAACCTATGTGCACCTACACTGTAAACTTAAATTCATAGGTTAGGTTGTAGCAACCTCTAGAGAAAATTTGAGTATCATGTACAGTGGCGATCCGTCATTAAGGGCAGATTTGAAGAGCCCCACCTGTTTTGAGCCCCACCTGTTTAGATAAAAAATAAATATATATATATACACAGTATATATTTTTTCTTGATGCCTGTTTTGCATGTTATTTTGGCATTAATATGTGCCACGTATTAATACGAACATAAAACATGGTCTCTTTTTTGCTTTCTTGAGTAAGGCAAGTCCAAAATTGACATTAGAAGTGCCTATCCAAGAAGGCTCAAGGTCATTGGCCACAGATAAAATTACATTAAATCACGTTATATCTACCGTAGCTTTGATTTGACTGGACATATTTTCAAAATCTTAGCTAGCAAGCTAGACAAGCAGTCATCGCCATGAATTACATAGGCAATCTACTGGCAAATCCACAGCACAACAACGACGAGTCCACTGATTCCAAAAATGTATTGTTTGCTGCTGCATAAATTATGTAATATGCCAGAGAGATATTTATAGTGCATCTAAAAAAGTAATACTAAGTGTATGTTGTGTAGTAAGCTGTTAGTAGCCCATGTGCCTCACCCTAATAATTTGGTCCCCTTACCCCTCATAATTTAGCCTCCTGTTCTGACTTGGTGGTGCACATGTAGCCTATAGCCTGTTTTAGAGAAATGCCATCATCATCTATTGAAAGAGCCTTTACTGTCTGCTTATATGCCCCCTTTATTTATCCTACAGTTCTGACTTGATGTACAGTAAGAACAGCTCCATGTTCTGAATTCTGCCGCTGTACATTCCAAAAGTGCTGAACAAATAGTTATATTGACTACGTCCATCATTAATATCTTCATCGAAATTACAGATTGCCTCTTATCCGCTCATTGTTCCCTTATGCCATAGTTTGTACATCTCAATTGCAGAAACCACATTTGTTTAAGCAAGTCCGCTATATACGCTATGTTTTTTGAGAAGGCAGAAAATTAGGCTGGAATAACTGTTTCACTGCCAGACAAGGCTCCGATAATAGCCAGGTGCAGCGTTGGTAAGGATTCACTTCATGGTGCTGAAAAGAAAGCTCTGCTGTTGGAACAGCTTTATGTAGGCCCTAACAGTTTGTGGGCACTGTCTGTCACTGTTATAGTGCAATTAATGTATTCTTTAGTGTTGTGTTGTGTAGTGGCTTTGCTGGCATGCATGTAAAAATAATGAGTTTGCCACACCAAGATTTACATGCTAAAATCGCCACTGATCATGTAGTAGCCTAAACCTATCGATGCTACATTGAACTGGGTGAATGAAATATGAATGACAGTTATCCAATACGCTGTAATAGACATAAGCCTATGCTCATGAAAAAAAAACATCCTCCCTCATCTTAAATGGAACCGACCGCCACTGGGTCAGACCTGAATGCTAATAGGGCAAACAAAGCGAGGGGACACAATTAATCCCATTCTAGCAGAGTAGGCTTGAAATGTATCATCTGCTGTTCTATACTGTCAGTGCATGTGTTTTGTCCAAATACAAATGGAGACTGAATTGCAAACTCCACATTCAGGATGAGTTGTCACGCCCTGACCTTAGAGAGCCATTTTATTTCTCTATTTGGTTCGGTCAAGGTGTGATGTGGGGTGGGGTGGGCATTCTTTGTTTTGTATTTCTGTGTGTTTGGCCGAGTGTGGTTCCCAATCAGAGGCAGCTGTCTATCGTTGTCTCTGATTGGGAATCATACTTAGGCAGCCTGTTTTGCCACCTTAGTGGTGGGTAGTTGGCTTTGTTATAGTGGCCTGTATAGCCAAAGCGTCTCCTGACCCCGCCTGTCTCAGCCTCCAGTATTTATGCTGCAGTAGTTTGTGTCGGGGGGGTCAGTTTGTACTTCTCCTGTCTTATCCGGTGTCCTGTGTGACTTTAAGTATGCGCTCTCTTTCTTTCTCTCTCTCGGGGGACATGAGCCCTAGGACTATGCCTCAGGACTACCTGGCATGATGACTCATTGCTGTCCCCAGTCCACCTGGCTGTGCTGCTTCTCCAGTTTCAACTGTTCTGCCTGCGGCTATGGAATCCTGACCTGTTCACCGGACGTGCTAACTGTCCCAGACCTATTATTTGACCATGCTGGTCATTTATGAACATTTGAACATCTTGGCCATGTTCTGTTATAATCTCCACCTGGCACAGCCAGAAGAGGACTGGCCACACCACATAGCCTGGTTCCTCTCTAGGTTTCTTCCTAGGTTCTGGCCTTTCTAGGTAGTTTTTCCTGGCCAACATGCTTCAACACCTGCATTGCTTGCTGTTTGGGGTTTTAGGCTGGGATTCTGTACAGCACTTTGAGATATCAGCTGATGTACGAAGGGCTTTATGAATACATTTGATTTGAAGTAAGCTTCACGGTCGTTTCCATATTCTTTGTTTTGTTGGCGACATTTATAAATAAAAATAAATGTACGCTCACCATGCTGCACCATCATTTCCACCTTGACGACGATCGTGACATGAGTGAACAGCAAATAAATGTCGACAAAATATGACATGGCATATAATTGGATGAGTTTTCAACTAGTGATTTGCCTTTGCAACAAAAAATATTGGGCAATCACATGACACAGAGCCATCCAATTGCTATGATTGAGATGTGTGTTCCACTGACATGGAAGAGCTCTAAAGGAAGTTCATTGAGGAGAAGAACAATTAGTGAAGTATTACTTTAGCATACAGTTTAATAGTACATCATGACTAATGAAGTAAAGTGAAATGAGTAAACTTGGGGGAAATTAGATAACATGTTATTTTACTCAGTGAAGCATTTAGGAGATGTCAAGTAAGTAGACTATTTCCGATAGAAAATGATTGTTCAAGGCCCTCATGTTCTCAACATTTAAGCAGGTGCAAGTCAGGGGACAAAACATGTACAGACTGCATCTGGGATCCTCTTCTTATTTCAAGAGCCGTCCCTAAATAAACACAAAGCAAAGCATGTAAGTACAAGAAGGCCTGATCAACAGTTCTCATATTGGGAACACTGCTGTGCCACTTAAGCAGTGAGAACTTCACTTTTCAGCTTTCATATTAGCAGTTTGCACACAGATAAGAGAAGTTGCATGTCTGTAAATACCGTGTGTTGACGAACTGCCTCTTTTATTTGATCTGACCAGGATTCTATTGTCCCCTCTGCATTCATTATGATAAGTATAAGACTAATACATTACATAACAGATTGGTCTTATGCATGTGGTTTTTATAATAAAACATGCTTTCAGAAGCTGTTGGTCTCAGATATAGCATGAAGCAGTTTATTAATTTCTTCAAATTCATGGGAGAATATTTGTGGATTAATTGAGGGACGGACAAAATATGAAGCAATATATGGACATCATTCTCATCTGCCAACATCAATATATGAACATCATACTCATGTGCAGCAGCGCACATGCTGGGGACTGAACAGCACATGCTGGTACAAAACAAGGCCTAAAAATGAATAATAATATAGGTATTTATACTACACTCTTAGAAAAAAAGTTGCTATCTAGAACCTAAAAAGGTTATTCGGCTGTCCCCATAGATACTTTGGGAAAGCCTTTTTGGGTTCCATGCAGAACCCTTTTCACAGAGGGTTCTACATTGAACTCAAAAGGGATACCTGGAACCAAAAAAGGTTCTCCTATGGGGACACTGTATCTGTACGCTGTAGTAACTTACTTCCAAAATCTACAGTACAGAACATGAAAGCTGAGGGGGTTATGCTATCCATAAATAATGTAGAGGATGTACTCAGACCCCATGGTCATATTTCAAAAGCAAACAGTAGCTATTGGGAATGTTTAATGAGGCTTCCTATCAAAATGGCTTTTCCTCATTGTTTCAGGTCGTCCTTCACATCGCAGTGTTTATGTTCCAATATGCTTCTGTGAATAAGAGATATCGTTAACAAACAAGACTTAAAGAAGGGGAAGGTTTATAATGTTCAGGTTCTAGAGTTTGCATGGAAAATGTGATAACATATTTTAATTATATCTCTTTTTCCAGCTGGTGTTGTTGTCTCATATCAATGACAGGTCAAAAACTCTTCCACTCACACATTTTTTATCAAGCAAGTGATATGATGATGATGATTATAGACGGGACGATAGTCACGGCTGTTATAGACATTGGTTGAAGCTCAGTATTAAATTCAAATCTCCCTGCCATCACATCTAAGCCAATATGACACCAATCTCGATGAAAATTTGCAAATCAACTTGATTGGGGGTACACAACACACTCCCCACCTCTCGTCATGAACAGCCGGACTGGCTGTTAGAGAACCACATACCAGATTTTTTAACAGGTTCATTAGCAATGATTTTAAAGAGTATTTCTTGCGCATACCTAGATCAAATTCTATTAAAATAAGACTATAGCGTCATTAATGTGACCATTAATTAGACTTGACGGATTGACCAAATTTGTAGGGGCAACAGTTTATTAAATGTATAATTTATCGTTCTCACTCATTTCTGTCCGTTAAGAACCAACGATGTACTACCTTTTTGTAGAATTTCTGACAATGCTGACATATTTTTTTAACACTGGTCGGTTGCTTAGCAACAACAGAGCTGCTTGCACCATGTTGCCAGTCAGAATAACAGTGGATTCGGAAATTATTCAGACTCTTTAACGTATTCCAAATTTGACTATGTTACAGCCTCATTATAAAATTTGCTAAATCTAAAATGTTCCCTTATCAATCCACACACATAACCCCATAATGACAAAGCAAAAACAGTTTTTCTGAAATGTTTGCACATTTTTTGAAAATAAAAAACTGAAATATTACATTTACATAAGTATTCAGACCCTTTACTCAGTACTTTGTTGAATCACCTTTGGCAGTGATTACAGCCTCAAGTCTTGGGTATGACACTGCAAACTTGGGACACCTCTATTTGGGGAGTTTCTCCCATTCTTCTCTGCAGATCCTCTCAAGCTCTGTCAGTTTGGATGGAGCGTCGCTGTACAGCAATTTTCAGCTCTCTCCAGAGATGCTAGATCCGGTTCAAGTCCGGGCTCTGGCTGGGCCACTCAAGGACATTCAGAGACCTTTCCCGAAGCCACTCCTGCATTGTCTTGGCTGTGTGCTTAGGGTCGTTGACCTGATGGAAGATGAACCTTCGCCCCAGTCTGAGGTCCTGAGCGCTCGGGAGCATTTCTTCATAAAAGATCTCGCTGTACTTTGCTCTGTTCATCTTTCCTTCATTCCTGACTAGTCTTCCAGTCCCTGCCGTTGAAAAACATCCCCACAACATGATGCTGCCACCACCATGCTTCACCGTAGAGATGGTGCCAGGTTTCCTCCAGATGTGACACTTGGCATTCAGGCCAAAAAGTTCAAACTTGGTTTCATCAGACCAGAGAATCTTGTTTCTCATGATCTGAGAGTCATTTTGTGCTTTTTGGTAAACTCCAAGTGGGCTGTAATGTGCTTTTTACTGAGAAGTGGCTTCCATCTGGCCACTCTACCATAAAGGCCTGATTGGTGGAGTGCTGCAGAGATGCTTCTCCTTCTGGAAGGTTTTCCCATCTCCACAGAGGAACTCCAGAGCTCTGTCATTGGGTTCTTGGTCACCTCCCTGACCAAGGTCCTTCTCCCCCGATTGCTCAGTTTGGCCAGGCGGCCAGCTCTAGGAAGAGTCTTGGTGGTTCCAAACTTCTTCCATTTAAGAATGATGGAGGCCACTGTGTACTTAGAGACCTTCAATGCTGCAGAAATGTTTTGGTACCCTTCCCCTCGACACAATCCTGTCTCGGAGCTCTACGGACAATTCCTTCAACCTCATTGCATGGTTTTTGCTCTGACATGAACTGTCAACTGTGGGACATTATATAGACAGGTGTGTGCCTTTCCATAATGTCCATTCAATTGAATTTACCACAGGTGGACTCCAAGTTGTAGAAACATCTCAAGGATAATCAATGGAAACAGGATGTACCTGAGCTCAATTTCAAGTCTCATAGCAAAGGGTCTATTTGCAATAAATTAGCAAAAATATTTACAAATCTGTTTTTGCTTTGTCATTATGGGGTATTTGTGTAGAGTGACTATATTTTGGAATAAGGCTGTAATGTAACAAAATGTGGAAAAAGTCAAGGGGTCTGAATACTTTCCGAATGCACTGTATGTGAACAAACATAGGCTACTGTAGATATCTAGCTATATAGTGGTATTCAAGTTGACGTTAATAAAAAAATGCTAACAGATATTTAGATTAGCTAGGTAGCTAGTTAGCTGACTTTTGTAGTAACATATTAACACGTTATTGTAGTAACATATTAACACATGTAATAACGCATTCACTGACTGTTGCCTGCTGTGGCCAAAGCATGATAGAATAGCTTGCACACTGTGTCATAAACCTTCCCCTCCCCCCTGTCTTTCTGTGTATACTAACACTGGTACTACCCCGTACGGGGGGCTGACTGAGATAACATATACACTGAACATAGACACTGAAATTCTACGCACATACACACTCGACCTTCTCCGGGATGGGCTCCAAAGACAAAGAACTCTGTCAAGAACCAATGGGATACGGACACCAGACTGGAGGGGACTGTCAATCACCTACAAGCAACCTACCCGAGGCCAGGACTACCAGAATCTACATATGTCATTTCAATGTATAAAATGGACTGCCCATCATGTTTTAGGCCTCTTCTTTCTGACGGTTCCATAAGAACTGGCCGAAAGGAGCCATGCAGCACGTTTTACCATATATTATTACGCTATAATAAACGGCCTTTACTATACCATATCCGCCTTGTCCAGAGTCTCAACTTGGTCTCGCTTCTCATATACTTATTCATCAACACTTTACCTAGCTACCTGGTGGTTAGAGCGTTGGGTCAGTAACCGAAAGGTTGCTGGATCGAATCCCAGAGATGACAAGGTAAAAATCTGTCGTCCTGCCCCTGAGCAAGGCAGTTAACCCACTCTTCATGTAGTAACCAATTTTTTTTTAAACAAATCCAAATATATTTGATATTTTATAGGTTTCAAATAGCCACCATTTCCTTCATGACAGCTTTGCATGCTCTTGACATGAGGTAGTCACCTGGAATGCATTTCAATTAACAGGTGTGCCTTGTTAAAAGTTCATTTGTGGATTTTTTCCCTTCGTCATGCCTTTGAGCCAATAATTTATGTTGTGACAAGGTAGAGGGGGTATACAGAAAATAGCTCTAGTTGGTAAAAGACCAAGTACATATTATGGCAAGAACAGCTCAAATATGTAAAGAGAAACGACAGTCCGTCATTATTTTAAGACATGAAGGTCAGTCAGTCTGGAACATTTCCAGAACTTTGAACGTTTCTTCAAGTGCAGTCACAAAAACAATCAAGCGCTATGATGAAACTTGCTCTCATGATGGTATTTAAATGGCTGGATTGCTAAATTAGCTACTCATTCGCTTGTAAACATTCCTTAGCCGCACACCCCGGCCATAGACACAGTGAACTGCGCCGTCTTTACATTTTTACAGCCCTACTAGTTACATAAGGGTGATTTATTATGAAGGAGTACTGACTTCAAACATGTTTTTGTATTTTTAGGCAAAACAACAACTGACGGTCTAAAACTTTATGCAGGCTGGCTGGCTAGCTATAATTTCAATGCTACCTAGCCTTAGCTGTGCTAGCTCACGATTAGCATGAAAACATTTACAAAGCTCACAAAGCTCATTTGACCTAGGACAACCCTGTAAAAACTTTGCTAATATCTACAACATATCAGCTTTCCAACAGCACAGATATTAATTTGGAATACTCTTGGAAATATGAATATTTCATCTAAGCCTATGATGTAGAAATGAACAACTTCAAACATAAACCAGGGACATTAACATTAGTCCTATGACACTGTTCGAATAGGAATCTCAGTCCCATTCATGGTCTCTATTTTCACAAAACGGTTGTCTTGCAGAATGGAAACCATGCAGAGGAGCCATGAGTGGGCTAGGGGGAGGCTGATAAATGTTGGGTGTGGTTGGGCAGCAGGAGAACAAAGAGTTCTCCTGCTGCCCATTCTATTCGTTCATGTTTTGTCTTATATTGTCTTGTCATTTTGCTTTTCCTTCTGTTCGTTTTCCCTGCTGGTCTTTTTTAGGTTCGTTCCCTTTTTTTTCTCTCCCTCTCTCTCTCTCTTCTCTCTAAGCTTTTCCTTCTGTTCGCTTGGTCAACATTTCTATTTAAGTCTAGGCTTTTTACAAATATTACTTGGCCACAATTTGTGACAGTTACTATAATTTAAAAGTGTTTTTGGAATGGGGGTTGGGCTGGGTCACAATACATTACGTAGCCTAAACACAGTGTATTATTGTTACAGCCAGTTCCAGTTACCGGGCTCCTCTGACTTGGAGAGGAGCTAGAGGTGCACCTTGTTATGCCATCACTCAAGAGCAACTGAGGTATCTGATGTCCCGTGCTTTCAGTGTGTCTCAATGGCAGATACTCTACATGTGTCCTGATCGACAGTCAAACGTCATCTAAGGTCAGTTGTGCTTGGGAGTAATGCTATAAACTACAGACTTTAGATGCATGGTTTCCAGTTTCTTACCAATCAAACCATTTAGAATGACTACAATCAAGACAGGACTTTAAAATGACGATGATATGCATTACCTCATCCCTGTCCATTGAAGTGTCTGGGAAAAAAGTAACAATCTGTCACATGCACCGTTATATTCTGACTTGTTCGACTTGGCTGTGGATGGAAAGATTAAGGACTTGGTGGCTGGGAACGACAAACGTGGACCGGAGGCTGTTCAATCACAATTCAGGGCTCTGGGTGGAGAGACGCAGAGTGAAGGACAGCATGCTCCGTGTTAACCCGAGGGCGGCTGCCCTCAGAGCCATGTCGCAGAGGCTGCATAGAAGGTCATACCGTGTTGCTGGACCAAACTCGTTATGGCACCTTGATGGAAACCCCAAACTGAAAAGGTAGATGTATCTTTGTGACACAATTATATCACTGGTGAGAAATTGTTCATTGTAACATTTCAAATTGTTAATCAACAACTTGTTCATCAACAACTAACAGTTCAGTAAGTAATGGCCCTTGATACCATATGTCACTCGTGGATAATAATTGGTTTATTGTGTTTCTGCTACTTCTGTGATTGATAGAATATCTGCATCGTGAAATGACCAAACATGCTAATATTGAGGATACACGGAGGCAAAAACAGTTGGAGCAAAGTATTTGTGCCTAAGTGTGAACAACAGGAGAGTCTGTCCTCTTGACTCTTCAAGAGGACAATTATTAAATACTTGTTTTCCCTCAGCAATCTACACACAATACCCCATAATGACAAAGTGAAAAGGGGGTTTTTTTAGAATTGTTTGCAAATTCATACAAAATAAAAACTTGAAATTTAGCTCAGGTGCATCCTATTTCCATTGACCTTCCTTAAGATGTTCAACTTGATTGGAGTCCACCTGTGTTAAATTCAATTGATTGGATATGATTTGGAAAGGCACACATCTGTCTATATAAGGTCCCACAGTTGGCGGTGCGTGTCTGAGCAAAAACCAAGCCATGAGGTCGAAGGAATTGTCCGTACAGTTCCGAGACAGGATTGTGTCTAGGCATATATCTGGGGAAGTGTACCAAAACCTGTTTTTGGATTATGGGGTATTGTGTGTAGATTGATGAGGAGAAAAAAACAATTTAATCAATTTTAGAATAAGGGTTTAATGAAGCAAAATGTGGAAAAGGTCAAGGGGTCTGAATACTTTCTGCAGACAATGTAGCCCTAGACACCACCACCTACACTCATTAAAACTTCTTCGGGATTGGTGTCCCTTCCACGGGACAGTTGAGCTAACAAAGGCTAGTGCGATTAGCATGAGGTTGTAAGTAACAAGAATATTTCCCAGGACATAGACATATCTGATATTGGCAGAAAGCTTAAATGATTGTTAATCTAACTGCACTGTCCAATTTACAGTAGCTATTACAGTGAAAGAATATCATGCTAATGTTTGAGGAGAGTGCACAATTTTGAACATGAAAAGATATTAATAACAAAATTAAGCACATTTGGGCAGTCTTGATACAACATTTTGAAAAGCAATGCAATGGTTCATTGGATCAGTCTAAAACTTTTTACATACGCTGTAAACACAAAATCTAAATTGCAACTGGGCTGGAATAATACATTATGGCCTTTCTCTTGTATTTCAAAGATGATGGTACAACATTTTTTTTTTACAAAAGAACGGTTGGTTTTTTCTTTGTATTAACTTTTACTAGATCTATTATGTTGTATTCTCCTACATTCCTTTCACATTTCCACAAACATCAACGTGTTTCCTTTCAAACGGTACCAAGAATATGCATATCCTTGCTTCAGGGCCTGAGCTACATGCAGTTAGGGGCGGATCCTTCCCATTCCGCTACTTTAACCCTAACTACTCCTGCACTATGCCAACGGCCTGGGAGGATGGGACACCACCCCTCAACACACCCTCTAATTCTTCTGAAGTCAACTATTGTATACCCAAATACATCTCTGCAGCTGCCACCACAACATATATTTCCTGTGATTCACGTTCCATTTCTGCAGTACAGTTGATAATCATTGCTATGAACGCTAAGAAGCCAACCTTACTGAAGCATAAATCACTCGTTAGCCTATCCCTCTGTGCTCGCACAAATGTACTACTAACTGGAATCCTCTCAGTATCCCTCACCCCTGACCCATCCTCCTCTACTTTCTTCACTGCCTCAGCATACAACACCTTCTGCACTACTCTGACTCTGGCCACTTCAACCTGCCTCTCACGCACTGTACACTTCCGATCCCCAGCAACATGGGCAGCCCTACAGTTTACACACACAACTTCATCCACCGAAACGACACAATCTTCTGTCCCATGCCCTCCTGCTCACTATCTTGGAATCAACATCCTACATACTGCTGCAAAATGACTATAAATGTTGCACCTGAACCAATGCAGTGGATTTGTAAAAAAAAAAAAAAACTCTTAACGGGATAACTGATATCCTAAAATGACTTTGTCGGGTAAAGACTGTCTCAAAACTCAAAAGGGACGGTTGGTTTTTTCTTTGTATGAACTTTTACCAGATCTATTATGCTGTTTTCTCCTACATTCCTTTCACATTTCCACAAACATCAACGTGTTTCCATTCAAATGGTACCAAGAATATGCATATCCTTGCTTCAGGGCCTAAGCTACAGGCAGTTAGGGGCGGATCCTTCCCATTCCACTACTTTAACCCTCACAGAGTTAAGGTTAAAGAGTGAGCCCTCTGTTTCACCACGCTCCCCCCCAGGTCGGTGACGAACCAAAATGGCGGGTGTCACAAACACCAGGAATCTTCAACTTCAATTGTTCAATCTCCACTCATAACGCTACCCCGGAAATCGTTCCTTTCAATGGTGCCCTTTTCTGAAGAACACAGCAAGAAACACATCTTGACCCAAGTTGTGTGACGCGGAGTGCCTGCTCCCTCTGATCAGAGGAGAAAAAAGCAAATATCACAAGTCCCATACCGGTTACCTTCACTGATTCAACTGCATCCATCTTTTCTCACCCAACCTGAAACCACAAATGGATCCGCCAAAAGGCAAGGGCCCACTTGATTTCCTGTCCGCCATCTTACCGCTGACGTCCCGCTGTGAACACCTGTGTGAAACTAGGCACAATAAGGATCAGCCACAATAGCAGAATTAGCTGTTCGCCTTCAAAATAAAAATCCCCCTGTCGTGTCTTTGGCTTTGCCGGATTAAGTGATATGACATCCTATTCTATAAAATCATTTCTCTGTAATTAATATTCCCTGATTAGGCTAATGCGGCAGCAGGGTAGCCTAGTGGTTAGAGCTTTGGACTAGTAACCGGAAGGTTGCAAGTTTAAACCCCCGAGGTGACAAGGTACAAATCTGTCGTTCTGCCCCTGAACAGGCAGTTAACCCACTGTTCCTAGGCCGTCATTGAAAATAAGTATTAAATAAAGGGTAAAGAATAATAAGAAAATATCAGCATTTTTTAAAAAAGGCAGTAAATGAATAAACTGTTTTGCTGCAAGACAAGGCTCCGCTATTAGCCAGGTGCAGCGCTGGTAAGGATTTACTCCATGGTGCTGAAAAGAACGCTTTGCTGTTGGTACAGCTTTATGTAGGCCCTAACAGTTTGTGGCCACCGTTTGTCACCGTTATAGTACAATTCATGTATTATTTAGTGTTGTGTTCGTAGTGGCTTTGCTGGCATCCATCCCCCAATGGATCCATCCCCCAATGGATCCATCCCCCAAAGTTCTGGGGGAGTTTGCCCCACGAATATTTACAAGCTGAAATTGCCACTGAATGCAGTACATGAAAGCTGGAGGGTTATGCTAGTCATAAATTATGAGGATGTACTCAGTCCCCACGGTCATATTTCAAAAGCAAACAGTAGCTGTTGGGAATGTTTAATGAGGCTTCACATCAAAATTGCTTTTTGAACTTTAATATAATTTTTCTCATTGTTTCAGGTCATCTTTCACATCGAATTATTTATGTTCCTAGACGCTTCTGTGAAGAAGAGATAGAGGTAACAAAGAAGACTCAATGAGGATAAACGTTTATAATGTTCATTGCTTAAAGCAGTGTTTCCCAAACTCGGTCCTCGGGTCCCCAAGGGGTGCGCATTTTTATTTTTTACCCTTGCATTACACAGCTGATTCAAATAATCAATTAAGCATCAATATTTGATTATTTGAATCAGCTGTGTAGTGCTAGGGAATAAACCAAAATGTGCACCCCTTGGGGTACCCAGTACCGAGTCTGGGGAAACGCTGGTTTATAATGTTCAGTTTCTAGAGTCTGCATGGACAATGTGATAACATATTTTCATTCTCTCTCTTTTTCCAGCTGGGGCCTCATATCTATGGCTATTCAAAAGCTATCTTCCCCTCACACATTTAAATTATTATCAAGCAAGTGTCCTCTATTTCTGTTTCAGTAGGAAGTGTCTTCCTCTCTCTTTTCCCATTGGTTATGTCAAAGGCAATCTATGATGATGATAACCTATTGGTCCGGTTGGTTCTCCATTTGAGAAAGAGAGATTAAATTCCCTTTGGAGTGTAAAGAGAGCAAATTTGCAGCATACGTCTGCATCTGTCTCTGTCTCCGTGAGTTTAAACCTTTTATACTACATCACCGAGTGCCCTTGGCCTTTCGATGGGAAAAGACTGGGGAAGAAGCCTTGATCATGTACAGAGAGTAATGTTGAGTGAGCCCATTAAAACAAATGTGTCACATGACAACAGAGTCCTTGAGATAAAAATTTCTTTGTAATATATTCAGACTTGCTGCCAACATGGTGGAATACATTTTAGGGAATGGGAAAATGAGGTAATGGAAGTGTTAGCCTCTCTTTCTGAGGGTAAAGCACCTTCCAAGCTGGTTTTAATGTATATGCTTCCAAGAGCTGCTGTTATAGCAGGTGGACACATCTAATGTGTTTACAGATAGAGTGGAGACAATACTAAGGGCTGGTTTACCAGACATGAAAAGACATTCCCAGAAATTCTCAATTGAACATGCTTTTTAGTCCAGGACAAGGCTTAATCCATTTCTGGGAAACCACCCCCAAATTTTAAATGGGTCGTAACTTGTTAAACAAACAAAAAACGTTGGATTTCACATGATTTTAACATTCTGTCATAAAGAGTATATGTTCAACTTTATAAAAAAATAGATACAGTTGAAGTCAGAAGTTTACATGCACTTAGGTTGGAGTCATTAAAACTCCTTTTTCAAAAACTCCACAAATTTCTTGTTAACAAATTATAGTTTTGGCAAGTCGGTTAGGACAACTACTTTGTGCATGACACAAGTAATTTTCCAACAATTGTTTACAGACAGATTATTTAACTTATAATTCACTGTATCATAATTCCAGCGGGTCAAAAGTTTACATACACTAAGTTGACTGTGCCTTTAAACAGCTTGGAAAATTCCATAAAATGATGTCATGGCTTTAGAAGCTTTTGATAGGCTGATTTACATAATTTGAGTCAAGTGGAGGTGTACCTGTGGATGTATTTCAAGGCCTACCTTCAAACTCAGTGCCTCTTTGCTTGGAAAGAATCCGCCAAGACCTCAGAAAAACAATTGCAGACCTCTACAAGTCTGTTTCAACCTTGGGAGCAATTTCCAAATGCCTGAAGGCACCACGCTCATTTGTACAAACAATAGTATGCATGTATAAACACCATGGGACCACGCAGCCATCATACCGCTCAGGAAGGAGATGCGTTTTGTCTCCGAGAGATGAACGTACTTTGGTGCGAAAAGTGCAAATCAATCCCAGAACATCAGCAAAGGACCTTGTGAAGATGCTGGAGGAAACAGGTACAAAAGTATCTATCCACAGTTAAACGAGTCCTATATCGACATAACCTGAAAGGCCATTCAGCAAGGAAGAAGCCACTGCTCCAAAACCGCCATAAAAAGCTAGACTATGGTTTGCAACTGCACACGAGGACAAAGATCGTACTTTTTGGAGAAATGTCCTCTAGTCTGATGAAACAAAAATACAACTGTTTGGCAATATTGACCATCATTATGTATGGAGGAAAAAGGGGGAGGCTTGCAAGCCGAAGAACACCATCCTAGTGGCAGCATCATGTTGTGGGGGTGCTTTGCTGCAGGAGGGACTGGTGCACTTCACAAAATAGATGGCACCATGAGGAAAGAAAATCATGTGTATATATTGAAGCAACATCTCAAGACGTCAGTCAGGAAGTTAAAGCTTGCTCGCAAATGGGTCTTCCAAATGGACAATGACCCCAAGCATTATTCCAAAGTTGTAGCAAAATGGCTTAAGGACAACATAGTCAAGGTATTGGAGTGACCATCACAAAGCCTTGTCCTCAATCCTATAGAAAATGTGCGGGCAGAACTGAAAAAGCGTGTGCGAGCAAGGAGGCCTATACAAGCCTGACTCAGTTACACCAGCTCTGTCGGGAGGAATGGGCCAAAATTCACCCAACTTATTGTGGGAAGCTTGTGGAAGGCTACCTGAAATGTTTGACCAAAGTTAAACAATTTAAAGGCAATGCTACCAAATACTAATTGAGTGCATGTAAACTTCTGACCCACTGGGAATGTGATGAAAGAAATAAAAGCTGAAATAAATCATTCTCTCTACTATTATTCTGATTTCACATTTTTAAAATAAAGTGGTGATACTATCTATCTATCTCAGATTAAATGTCAGGAATTGTGAAAAACTGAGTTCAAATATATTTGGCTAAGGTGTATGTAAACTTCCGCATTCAACTGTATATATTCCCAACTCAAGAGGTTAAGTAAACAAAAAAATACTATAGTGGGTGGCCATTAAGTGACAAATAACGTACATGGTCGACCATAGCAGGGTTGACGATTACATCTTAAATCAGCCATAAATGGGAGATGGAGGAATACAGCTGTGCTGAGGCAGAGGGCTCTTTGTCAGGAAGACTGTCATGTTTTGTCTTAGATTGTCTTGTCATTATGCTTTCCCTTCTGTTCGTTTCCCCCTGCTGGTCTTATTAGGTTCGTTCCCTTTTTCTATCCCTCTCTCTCCCCCTCCCTCTCTCTCCTCTCTCTATCGTTCCGTTCCTGCTCCCAGCTGTTCCTATTCCCCTAATCATCATTTAGTCTTCCCACACCTGTTCCTTATCTTTTCCCCTGATTAGAGTCCCTATTTCTTCCCTTGTTTTCCGTTCCTGTCCTGTCGGATCCTTGTCTATTATTCACCGTGCTGTGTCTATGTATTGCCCTGTCGTGTCGTGTTTCCCTCAGATGCTGCGCGGTGAGCAGGTGTCTGAGTCTGCTACGTTCAAGTGCCTTCCCGAGGCAACCTGCAGTTCTTGATCAAGTCTCCAGTCTGTTCTCGTCATTACGAGTAGTATTATGCCTTTTGTTTGAAAAGTAACTTTACTGGATTAAAAACTCTGTTTTCGCCAAGTCGCTTTTGGGTCCTCATTCACCTGCATAACAGAAGGATCCGACCAAGAATGGACCCAGCGACTATGGATTCTCTCTACTCTACTCTCGAGTTCCAGGGAGCGATGCTCGGCAGACACGAGCAGGAATTGTCTGCTGCTCGACATGCCGTGGAGAACCTGGCCGCTCAGGTTTCCGACCTCTCTGGACAGTTCCAGAGTCTTCGTCTCGTGCCACCTGTTACTTCCTGGCCTGCCGAGCCTCCGGAACCTAGGGTTAATAACCCACCTTGCTACTCCGGGCAGCCCACGGAGTGCCGCTCCTTTCTCACCCAGTGTGATATTGTGTTCTCTCTCCAACCCAACACATACTCTAGCGAGAGAGCTCGGGTTGCTTACGTCATTTCACTCCTTACTGGCCGGGCTCGAGAGTGGGGCACAGCTATCTGGGAGGCAAGGGCTGATTGTTCTAACAATTACCAGAGCTTTAAAGAGGAGATGATTCGGGTTTTTGATAGGGAGGCTTCTAGGGCCCTGGCTTCCCTATGCCAAGGTGATCGATCCATAACGGATTACTCTATAGAGTTTCGCACTCTTGCTGCCTCTAGTGACTGGAACGAGCCGGCGCTGCTCGCTCGTTTTCTGGAGGGACTCCACGCAGTGGTCAAAGATGAGATTCTCTCTCGGGAGGTTCCTTCCAGTGTGGACTCTTTGATTGCTCTCGCCATCCGCATAGAACGACGGGTAGATCTTCGTCACCAAGCTCGTGGAAGAGAGCTCGCGTCAACGGTGTTTCCCTGCTCCGCATCGCAACCATCTCCCTCCTCTGGCTCAGAGACTGAGCCCATGCAGCTGGGAGGTATTCGCATCTCGACCAAGGAGAGGGAACGGAGGATCACCAACCGCCTGTGCCTCTATTGCGGATTTGATGGACATTTTGTCAATTCATGTCCAGTAAAGGCCAGAGCTCATCAGTAAGCGGAGGGCTACTGGTGAGCGCTACTACTCAGGTCTCTTCATCTAGATCCTGTACTACTATGTCGGTCCATCTACGCTGGACCGGTTCGGGTGCTACATGCAGTGCCTTGATTGACTCTGGGGCTGAGGGTTGTTTCATGGACGAAGCATGGGCTCGGAAACATGACATTCCTTTCAGACAGTTAGACAAGCCTACGCCCATGTTTGCCTTAGATGGTAGTCATCTTCCCAGTATCAGATTTGAGACACTACCTTTAACTCTCACAGTATCTGGTAACCACAGTGAGACTATTTCTTTTTGATTTTTCGTTCACCTTTTACACCTGTTGTTTTGGGTCATCCCTGGCTAGTATGTCATAATCCTTCTATTAATTGGTCTAGTAATTCTATCCTATCCTGGAACGTTTCTTGTCATGTGAAGTGTTTAATGTCTGCCATCCCTCCCATTTCTTCTGTCCCCACTTCTCAGGAGGAACCTGGCGATTTGACAGGAGTGCCGGAGGAATATCATGATCTGCGCACGGTCTTCAGTCGGTCCCGAGCCAACTCCCTTCCTCCTCACCGGTCGTATGATTGTAGTATTGATCTCCTTCCGGGGACCACTCCTCCTCGGGGTAGACTATACTCTCTGTCGGCTCCCGAACGTAAGGCTCTCGAGGATTATTTATCTGTGTCTCTTGACGCCGGTACCATAGTGCCTTCTTCCTCTCCGGCCGGGGCGGGGTTCTTTTTTGTTAAGAAGAAGGACGGTACTCTGCGCCCCTGCGTGGATTATCGAGGGCTGAATGACATAACGGTTAAGAATCGTTATCCGCTTCCCCTTATGTCATCAGCCTTCGAGATTCTGCAGGGAGCCAGGTGCTTTACTAAGTTGGACCTTCGTAACGCTTACCATCTCAAATCAAATCAAATCAAATCAAATTTTATTTGTCACATACACATGGTTAGCAGATGTTAATGCGAGTGTAGCGAAATGCTTGTGCTTCTAGTTCCGACAATGCAGTGATAACCAACAAGTAATCTAACTAACAATTCCAAAACTACTGTCTTATACACAGTGTAAGGGGATAAGGAACATGTACATAAGGATATATGAATGAGTGATGGTACAGAGCAGCATACAGTAGATGGTATCGAGTACAGTATATACATATGAGATGAGTGTGTAGACAAAGTAAACAAAGTGGCATAGTTAAAGTGGCTAGTGATACATGTGTTACATAAGGATGCAGTCGATGTTGTAGAGTACAGTATATACATATGCATATGAGATTAATAATGTAGGGTAAGTAACATTATATAAGGTAGCATTGTTTAAAGTGGCTAGTGATATATTTACATCATTTCCGTGCGCATCAGAGAGGGGGACGAGTGGAAAACGGCGTTTAACACTCCGTTAGGGCATTTTGAGTACCGGGTTCTGCCGTTTGGTCTCGCCAATGCGCCAGCTGTTTTTCAGGCATTAGTTAATGATGTTCTGAGAGACATGCTGAACATCTTTGTTTTTGTCTATCTTGACGATATCCTGATTTTTTCACCGTCACTCGAGATTCATGTTCAGCACGTTCGACGTGTTCTACAGCGCCTTTTAGAGAATTGTCTCTACGTAAAGGCTGAGAAGTGCTCTTTTCATGTCTCCTCCGTTACTTTTCTCGGTTCCGTTATTTCCGCTGAAGGCATTCAGATGGATTCCGCTAAGGTCCAAGCTGTCAGTGATTGGCCCGTTCCAAGGTCACGTGTCGAGTTGCAGCGCTTTTTAGGTTTCGCTAATTTCTATCGGCGTTTCATTCGTAATTTCGGTCAAGTTGCTGCCCCTCTCACAGCTCTTACTTCTGTCAAGACGTGTTTTAAGTGGTCCGGTTCCGCCCAGGGAGCTTTTGATCTTCTAAAAGAACGTTTTACGTCCGCTCCTATCCTCGTTACTCCTGACGTCACTAGACAATTCATTGTCGAGGTTGACGCTTCAGAGGTAGGCGTGGGAGCCATTCTATCCCAGCGCTTCCAGTCTGACGATAAGGTTCATCCTTGCGCTTATTTTTCTCATCGCCTGTCGCCATCTGAGCGCAACTATGATGTGGGTAACCGTGAACTGCTCGCCATCCGCTTAGCCCTAGGCGAATGGCGACAGTGGGTGGAGGGGGCGACCGTTCCTTTTGTCGTTTGGACAGACCATAAGAACCTTGAGTACATCCGTTCTGCCAAACGACTTAATGCCCGTCAAGCTCGTTGGGCGTTGTTTTTCGCTCGTTTCGAGTTTGTGATTTCTTACCGTCCGGGTAGCAAAAACACCAAGCCTGATGCCTTATCCCGTCTGTTTAGTTCTTCTGTGGCTTCTACTGATCCCGAGGGGATTCTTCCTTATGGGCGTGTTGTCGGGTTGACAGTCTGGGGAATTGAAAGACAGATTAAGCAAGCACTCACGCACACTGCGTCGCCGCGCGCTTGTCCTAGTAACCTCCTTTTCGTTCCTGTTTCCACTCGTCTGGCTGTTCTTCAGTGGGCTCACTCTGCCAAGTTAGCTGGTCATCCCGGTGTTCGAGGCACTCTTGCGTCTATTCGCCAGCGCTTTTGGTGGCCGACTCAGGAGCGTGACACGCGCCGTTTCGTGGCTGCTTGTTCGGACTGCGCGCAGACTAAGTCGGGTAACTCTCCTCCTGCCGGTCGTCTCAGACCGCTCCCATTCCTTCTCGACCATGGTCTCACATCGCCCTAGACTTCATTACCGGTCTGCCTTTGTCTGCGGGGAAGACTGTGATTCTTACGGTTGTCGATAGGTTCTCTAAGGCGGCACATTTCATTCCCCTCGCTAAACTTCCTTCCGCTAAGGAGACGGCACAAATCATCATCGAGAATGTGTTCAGAATTCATGGCCTCCCGTTAGACGCCGTTTCAGACAGAGGCCCGCAATTCACGTCACAGTTTTGGAGGGAGTTCTGTCGTTTGATTGGTGCGTCCGTCAGTCTCTCTTCCGGGTTTCATCCCCAGTCTAACGGTCAAGCAGAGAGGGCCAATCAGACGATTGGTCGCATACTACGCAGCCTTTCTTTCAGAAACCCTGCGTCTTGGGCAGAACAGCTCCCCTGGGCAGAATACGCTCACAACTCGCTTCCTTCGTCTGCTACCGGGTTATCTCCGTTTCAGAGTAGTCTGGGTTACCAGCCTCCTCTGTTCTCATCCCAGCTTGCCGAGTCCAGCTTTCCCTCCGCTCAAGCGTTTGTCCAACGTTGTGAGCGCACCTGGAGGAGGGTGAGGTCTGCACTTTGCCGTTACAGGGCACAGACTGTGAGAGCCGCCAATAAACGCAGGATTAAGAGTCCAAGGTATTGTTGCGGCCAGAGAGTGTGGCTTTCCACTCGCAACCTTCCTCTTACGACAGCTTCTCGTAAGTTGACTCCGCGGTTCATTGGTCCGTTCCGTGTCTCCCAGGTCGTCAATCCTGTCGCTGTGCGACTGCTTCTTCCGCGACATCTTCGTCGCGTCCATCCTGTCTTCCATGTCTCCTGTGTCAAGCCCTTTCTTCGCACCCCGTTCGTCTTCCCTCCCCCTCCCGTCCTTGTCGAGCGCACCTATTTACAAGGTACGTAAGATCATGGACATGCGTTCTCGGGACGGGGTCACCAATACTTAGTGGATTGGGAGGGTTACGGTCCTGAGGAGAGGAGTTGGGTTCCGTCTCGGGACGTGCTGGACCGTTCACTTATTGATGATTTCCTCCGTTGCCGCCAGGATTCCTCCTCGAGTGCGCCAGGAGGCGCTCGGTGAGTGGGGGGTACTGTCATGTTTTGTCTTAGATTGTCTTGTCATTATGCTTTCCCTTCTGTTCGTTTCCCCCTGCTGGTCTTATTAGGTTCGTTCCCTTTTTCTATCCCTCTCTCTCCCCCTCCCTCTCTCTCCTCTCTCTATCGTTCCGTTCCTGCTCCCAGCTGTTCCTATTCCCCTAATCATCATTTAGTCTTCCCACACCTGTTCCTTATCTTTTCCCCTGATTAGAGTCCCTATTTCTTCCCTTGTTTTCCGTTCCTGTCCTGTCGGATCCTTGTCTATTATTCACCGTGCTGTGTCTATGTATTGCCCTGTCGTGTCGTGTTTCCCTCAGATGCTGCGCGGTGAGCAGGTGTCTGAGTCTGCTACGTTCAAGTGCCTTCCCGAGGCAACCTGCAGTTCTTGATCAAGTCTCCAGTCTGTTCTCGTCATTACGAGTAGTATTATGCCTTTTGTTTGTAAAGTAACTTTACTGGATTAAAAACTCTGTTTTCGCCAAGTCGCTTTTGGGTCCTCATTCACCTGCATAACAAAGACTGAGTACAATTTTGAACTTTGTGTGGTGAGCTTTCTGACGCCCAGAGTTGTTGTGGCATCACCCAAGTGGGTGCTTCACAGAGTGCAAGAGGAGAGGTTCAGTGTCTATATAACATAGGCTTCTTCCCAGACTTGCCCTCTATAAGATCATCAGCAGACTCCATCACCATCATTTACCAGACTCTGACCAGCTCCCTCTGCTCAAGCCATAAACAGACCCTCTCCATCTGCAAAGGATGCAGCTTTTAAAAACATGGTCTCTATTGGTTGACCTGTCATTATATATTGCTTGTTTGTTTGTTTGTTTTTTTTTTTACTAATGAAGAGCTTTGAAATTTATATCATAAAAAGCCCTATAGAAGTTTAGGTAACACTTTACTTGACACCCAGTGTCATAAGACTTTATGAAACGGTCATAACAATGTCATAATGGTATTACAGCTGAAATAACTTGTCATACCATGGTCCATAACACTGTCGTGACCCATATATTTACACCTGTTGTGACATCTACTGCGTTATTTTATGGCTGGTTATGACACCTATATAAGAGTGTAAAATCCCACAACCTACCACGATAGTTATTTTATAGCTGGTTATGACACCTATATAAGAGTGTAAAATCCCACAAAACCTACCACGGTAGTTATTTTATGGGTGGTTATGACACCTATATAAGAGTGTAAAATCCCACAACCTACCACGATAGTTATTTTATGGCTGATGATGGACAGTTTTTTTTATTACTTAAAATAAGTGGGTTAAAAAATCTTCATAGAAGTCACAGAGGGTGCATGGACGGACATATCAAAATGATGGATTTTTGGCACTTTCGCAAGTCTTCATTCATATAAAAAAATCGGATTTATTCAATTCTCTATGTGGTCTATATTAAAGGGCACTTCATTTAATATAATAGGCTGTTCAAATTCCATATTGGTGCACAATTTAAACAAAAAATATCAAAAGGCACTCATTTTGTGGAATGGGCCAAATATTAGATCTATAATAACAATATTACATCACAAGGAAATGCATTATTATTCACTAAATAGCCTGCATACAGTAGAATTGAAAATGATGTTACTATTTTCAGTGAGTGAAATCCTACACATAATAATGCATTGAAATAAAAGGCATATAATCAAAAGGGATTACTAATCATCAAGGACGCATGTAAGTCTAACAAAATCAACCAAACAATGGCGGAAATCACAAAGTACTAAAGGAAAATCTACACCTTTGCTCATCTGATGTGGCGCTCCGTGCTGGATGGACAGCGAGCAACATGTAATGTATGTACTTTTCATGCAAAGAAATACTGTCACGTAACAAGATTACTTTTGTGAAATGTAACTGTAACGGCGTTCGTCTGTTGAAGAAAGAGAGTCGGACCGAAATGCAGCGTGTTGGTTACTCATGACTTTAATGAATGAAAAACGCGGTACATGAAAATAACTGAAACTAAATACAAAAACAACAGAACGGAACGTGAAACTAATTACAGCCTATCTGGTGACTACAACACAGAGACAGGTACAATCACCCACGAATACAAAGCGAAACTCAGGCTGCCTAAATACGGTTCCCAATCAGAGACAACGAGAATCACCTGACTGATTGAGAATCGCCTCAGGCAGCCAAGCCTATACAACACCCCTAATTAGCCGCGATCCCAAATACTACAAACCCCAATACGAAAAACAACATATAAACCCATGTCACACCCTGGCCTACCCAAACATATAACAAAAACACAAAATACAATGACCAAGGCGTGACAGTAACAAATAATATTTAATTACTTTTTCACAGAACAAATCACAACCCTGATTGCAGCACATTTCTTCAACATCAACAGTTTAACGAATATATCCAATCACTTTTAAAAGGATGAGAGTACAACAACATCCTATAATGGATGTTCATTATGCAGCTTCATCTCAGCTTGGTCTGCAGAGAAAGGATTGATAAAGACAGAAGATAGAGTGAGAGTGCTGCAGTGGGTGAACACATTATATGCAATTAAAACAGCATATTATGAACGTGCTTAAATATATCCCTGAAGTAGAAGTTGAAATGAAGCATTGCTAAAATTGTCTACCGACTTCACTTTCCAAAGATGCACGTGAAACAGGTAGAAGAACAATTTATTGACACTGAGTGTACAAAACATTAGGAACATCTTCCTAATATTGAGTTACACCCCGTTTTGCCCTCAGAACAGCCTCAATATGTTGGGGCATGGACTTTACATGGTGTCGAAAGCATTCCACAGGGATGTGGGCCCATGTTGACTCTAATGCATCCCACAAGGGCCCATGTTGACTCTAATGCTCTAAAGTCAAGTTGGCTGGATGTCCTTTGGGTGGTGGACCATTCTTGATACACACGGGAAACTGTTGAGCATGAAAAACCCGGCAGCATTGCAGTTCTTGACACACTCAAACCGGTGCGCCTGGCACCTACAACCATTCCCCCTTTTGAAGGCACTTAAATATTTTGCCTTACCCATTCACCCTCTGAATGGCACACACTCCCAATCCATATCTCAATAGTCTCAAGGCTTAAAAATCCTTCTTTAACCTGTCTCTTCCCCTTCATCTACAATTATTGAAGAGGAATTAACAGGTGACATCAATAAGGATTCATAGCCTTCACCTGGATTCACCTGGTGAGTCTGTCATGGAAAGAACATGATGTTTTGTACACTCAGTGAATATATTCTCTTAGCACGAGGTCAGATCTAAACCTGAAATAAAGATACTGGGCAAAAACATTTCACAAACAAACCTGCCTGCAGGTGGGTGTTTATGAAATAGATTTGGATAAAGATTGATTCTAATAGACATATACTTGCCTTTGAGGACAATCATCATACGCTATCACGATGACCAAGGACAGATACAGTGCAGTACAGTGCAGTGCAGTACAGTGGAGTGAAGTAGGCCCGCAGTATAGGAAATGGCAGTAATGACAAAAAGAAGAACTAAGTTTGAAGAGACAGCTACAATTTCTACCTTACTGGTATTAGTGCTGAGTAGTCCACTAATGCATTTAGCTATTCAGCAAGCTAAGGAAGGGATTTTAAAACCACCCTACTGTAGCAGTGCCCTAGACAGGCATGTATTCATATTTTCATAGAAAATAAAACTCCTAGGCCTGCTTCCATGTCATATTACATAGAGCCTTTATCAAATACTTTATCATAGTTCATCATATAGCATGTGAATCTTGTGTTAGGCTGAGGACTTGCTACCGATTTCTACACAAAGCTGTTCAAATCACACATACACCGACTCTTTGCTGACCTCCGTCCAGGCCTTTAAATCAAATCAAATCAAATTGTATTTGTCACATACACATGGTTAGCAGATGTTAATGCGAGTGTAGCGAAATGCTCGTGCTTCTAGTTCCGACAATGCAGTAATAACCAACGAGTAATCTAGCTAACAATTCCAAAACTACTACCTTATACACACAAGTGTAAAGGGATAAAGAATATGTACATAAAGATATATGAATGAGTGGTGGTACAGAGCAGCATAGGCAAGATGCAGAAGATGGTATCGAGTACAGTATATACATATGAGATGAGTATGTAAACAAAGTGGCATAGTTTAAAGTGGCTAGTATTACATAAAGATGCAGTAGATGATATAGAGTACAGTATATACGTATACATATGAGATAAATAATGTAGGGTATGTAAACATCATATTAAGTAGCATTGTTTAAAGTGGCTAGTGATATATTTTACATCAATTCCCATGTCACACCCTGACCATAGTTTGCTTTGTATGTTTCTATGTTTTGGTTGGTCAGGGTGTGAGCTGAGTGGGCATTCTATGTTACATGTCTAGTTTGTCTAGTTCTATGTTTGGCCTGATATGGTTCTCAATCAGAGGCAGGTGTTCGTCATTGTCTCTGATTGGGAACCATATTTATGTAGCCTGTTTGGTGTTGGGTTTTGTGGGTGATTGCCCTTGTTACGGTCTCTGTGTTACTTTGCACCAGTATTAGGCTGTTTCGGTTTTCGTGTTACGTTTATTGTTTTTGTATTTGATTCGTGTTTACTTTGTTTCATTAAACATGGATCGCAATAGCAACGCCGCATTTTGGTCGGACTCTCCTTCACATACAGAAAACCGTTACAGAATCACCCACCACAACAGGACCAAGTGGCATGGTAACGAGCAGCAGCAGGAGCAGCAGCAGCAGTGGGAAAGGCTGCACTACTTGAGGAATATGGACTATACTACTTGGGAGGAAATAGACAGGTGGGCGGTCGACCCAGGGAGAGTGCCGGAGCCCGCCTGCGATTCGATGGAGCAGTGCGCGGAAGGTTACAGGAGAATGAGGTTGGCGAAGCAAGCACGGCGGCGCGGACGGAAGCCCGAGAGTCAGCCCCAAAAATGTATTGGGGGGGACACAGGGGGAGTGTGGCAGTCAGGAGTCAGACCTGAGCCAACTCCCCCCGTTTATCGTGAGGAGCCAAGGAGGAGCTCAGAACCAAAGCTGGTGTTGGAGGTGACCGAAGCAGAGACTGTGAAGGAGTTAATGGGGAAATTGGAGGAGAGAGATATGAGGGATTTGCTGGTTTGGTGCATGAGGCACGACATTCGCCCGACGGAGCGTGTCAGGGATTTAATGGCACCTGGGTCAGCTCTCCATACTCATCCTGAGGTGCATGCTAGGGGTCTAGTGAAGACTGTGCCAGCCTCACGCACCAGGCCTCCTGTGCATCTCCCTAGCCTTGCACGTCCTGTGCCATCTCAGCACTACAGTGCTCCTAGCAGTGCTAACCGTGGCAGGCGTGGTGCTGGTCAGGCACCGTGTTATGCGGTGGTTCGCACGGTGTCCCCAGTACGTGTGCTTAGCCCGGTGCGCTACACCCCAGCTTCCCACATCTGCTGGGCTAGGGTGAAGATCCAGCCAGGGCGGTTGGTGCCAGCCCTGCTCTCAAGATCTCCAGTACGCATTCACGGTCCGGTCCATCCAGTGCCACCTCCACACACCAGCCCTCCAGTGGCAGCTCCCCGCACCAGGCTTCCTGTGCGTGTCCTCGGCCCAGTACCACCAGTGCCAGCACCACGCATCAGGCCTACAGTGCGTTCCGCCTGTCCAGCGCTGCCGGAGCCTCCCGCCTGTCCGGCGCTGCTGCCGGAGCCTCCCGCCTGTCCGGCGCTGCTGCCGGAGCCTCCCGCCTGTCCGACGCTGCTGCCGGAGCCTCCCGCCTGTCCGGCGCTGCTGCCGGAGTCTGAGGCGCCAGAGCCCCTCAGCCCAGAGGCGCCAGAGCCCCTCAGCCCAGAGGCGCCAGAGCTTCCGCCCCTCTGTCCCGAGCTGCCCCTCAGTCCAGTGTCATTAAATAGGGTCGCCGTGGCTAGGAGGCCACGGAAGCGGACAAGGTGGGGGACTAAGACTATGGTGAAGTGGGGGCCACGTCCAGCACCAGAGCCGCCACCGTGGACAGATGACCACCCAGACCCTCCCCAATAGGTTCAGGTTTTGCGGCCGGAGTCTGCACCTTTGGGGGGGGTGTACTGTCACACCCTGACCATAGTTTGCTTTGTATGTTTCTATGTTTTGGTTGGTCAGGGTGTGAGCTGAGTGGGCATTCTATGTTACATGTCTAGTTTGTCTAGTTCAATGTTTGGCCTGATATGGTTCTCAATCAGAGGCAGGTGTTCGTCATTGTCTCTGATTGGGAACCATATTTAGGTAGCCTGTTTGGTGTTGGGTTTTGTGGGTGATTGTCCTTGTTCTGTCTCTGTGTTACTTTGCACCAGTATTAGGCTGTTTCGGTTTTCGTGTTACGTTTATTGTTTTTGTATTTGATTCGTGTTTACTTTGTTTCATTAAACATGGATCGCAATAGCCACGCCGCATTTTGGTCTGACTCTCCTTCACATACAGAAAACCGTTACATCCCATCAATTCCCATTATTAAAGTGGCTGGAGTTGAGTCAGTGTGTTGGCAGCAGCCACTCAATGTTAGTGGTGGCTGTTTAACAGTCTGATGGCCTTGAGATAGAAGCTGTTTTTCAGTCTTTCAGTCTCTCGGTCCCCGCTCTGATGCACCTGTACTGACCTCGCCTTCTGGATGATAGCGGGTGAACAGGCAGTGGCTCGGGTGGTTGTTGTCCTTGATGATCTTTATGGCCTTCCTGTGACATCGGGTGGTGTAGGTGTCCTGGAGGGCAGGTAGTTTGTCCCCGGTGATGCGTTGTGCAGACCTCACTACCCTCTGGAGAACCTTACGGTTGTGGGCGGAGCAGTTGCCGTACCAGGCGGTGATATAGCCCGACAGGATGCTCTCTATTGTGCATCTGTAGAGGTTTGTGAGTGCTTTTGGTGACAAGCCAAATTTCTTCAGCCTCCTGAGGTTGAAGAGGCGCTGCTGCGCCTTCTTCACGATGCTGTCTGTGTGGGTGGACCAATTCAGTCTGTCTGTGATGTGTACGCCGAGGAACTTAACACTTACTACCCTCTCCACTACTGTTCCATCGATGTGGATAGGGGGGTGTTCCCTCTGCTGTTTCCTGAAGTCCACGATCATCTCCTTAGTTTTGTTGACGTTGAGTGTGAGGTTATGTTCCTGACACCACACTCCGAGGGCCCTCACCTCTTCCCTGTAGGCCGTCTCGTCGTTGTTGGTAATCAAGCCTACCACTGTTGTGTCGTCCACAAACTTGATGATTGAGTTGGAGGCGTGCGTGGCCATGCAGGCCTCTATCCACAAACTAGTTATGGACATGATATACAGTATAAGATAAAACCTACATAGTGTTATCTATACAAAACTATTGTCAATTCTCGAAGGTCAGGCTGTGAATACGGCATTAAAGGAGACTTGACTGCAGGAAGGATGAAAGAAGGCCATCAGGTACGATAGGAAAGGATCAACACCTCTGAGGTGTTATCTATCTGCCTCACAAAGGCTTGGGTTGAGGAAAAAATAACATTTTTGATTATATTAAGATATAGCAAGGTTCAGTAACCTCACCACCCACAATACATATTTGCCATAGGCCTACGGTTGTAAGTGTATTGTAAAATGTAATTATCCATTGTATATTTGATGATACAAAAAGCCCTAACTATACCATAACTCTGTACCATTCACAGGGTTTTGAACATCATGAATTGTTTTGTTTCTAGTTTGTTTTAGTCAAAATGTTGTGTTCCGTGGATGCATACTCCTTCTACAGCATGGAAAGCACCCCAAAAATGTTTTTGTGCTGAACCAAGTTGAAAAAGACCATTATTCACTTTCAATGAGGACAACCTTGATATATTGCCAATTCTTCTGGTAGAATGCTGCTGCGTCGTAACTCATTTTTCATCTTAAAAGAAAATAACATAAGTGGGAAAGTGCCTCATACAATAAAAAGTTTGCGAATATGTTGTTTTGTAACACCTACAGTGTGTTACTACAGTAACAAATGTAGTAATAATCTTGTAGTTACATAGGAACTAAAATGTAGATATCACTAAATGAATTCAACTGAAGCTTCAAGTCAAGTCTGACATTTGTAAACGCTTTTCTTCTAATATTGAATTTTTATTCGGTTATCTTTTTTTCTGCTATAAAACTGTATAATTCCAGCTATGACATGTATTCTGTTCTACATTTGACCCTTTTCTAGGCTGAGCTCATTTGCATTTTGTATGTAAATGTGTGCAGGTCTACATCACTACTGAGGAAGAAAATTCAAGTGTGGTTAGGTAAGAATAGAGTAAAATTATATATTTGGGTGGAAAATGGAATGATTGGAAGTTTTACTGCTCACATCACCCTTTCAGAGTAGGTTAATTAGTCTAAGGGACATGTTCTCTCAATTACAATTTGCAGTCTGACAGGCATATACCCACTGATGTTTGTGGCACATGCGAGCTCATGCATCTGTGTTTGAATCTTGCATTACCGATTGAGAACAGAACACAATGAGACTCTAACAATACGTGATGACTTGGAAAATAACGTAATGTCAGCTAGATGGCAACAGTGGCCTTGTCATTAACCTAGCTACAGTTTCTGTAAATCAGAATACAGGTGTTCGCTCCCACTGTCTGTTGATACGTATCACCATAACACATTATGTTCTTCCATATAGGCAGCATTCTTTGTTTATTTAGTTCTATTCCCAGTTTATAATGTCGGTCTGGTTATGGCACTCATTGACTTCCATCTGCAAAATGTCAGATTCATTTTTGCTTTATGGATCTGACACTTTGAAAGAAAAATCCAACAACCAGTATTTAAAAAAGTAACTTCAAAATATCAATTTCAGGCTGTGTGGTGCCTCTTCGACTGGATATCAAAGCAAATGTCTATTTAAAAAGGGCGGGCAAATTGAGTGAATAAAAGGTTTCATGGATTGCAGGGTTTGTAAAGGATATAACTACGGACATTTTCCCTTGACACACCCTGGATTTTGTGCATGCTCTTGTCTCTTTCTGGCTGTGAAAGTCAATGTGACATCAGTCTGATGGTGAGCTTTTAATGATATTGAAAGGCAAGAACATCATACAATTTATTACTTTATTTTACGTAGGGCTACATAATGGGTTGAACGTTCAAATTATACATTTTACTGATTCCAGACTGAATTTGAAATTTACAAATAATAATGCATCACTTCTAAACAGATCCATTTCTGAACATAACATGCAATTTTATGGTTCAGAAAAGCACTAGTCCATCTAGTCAAGTCATTTGCACATTCAACCAGGGATTTAGCGCCATCAAGTGGTTATTGAACAACACAGAAAGGCACTGACTAACTTACACCTGTAATTTGCTACTTCCTAACATTGAGCTACAGCAGTCGTTGTCATGCCACTTAAGACAAGGGGGGACAGTTTGTTTAATGGCCTTATTTCTATTACAGCATATTGGATGACTATCATTCAAATCAATTTTATTTGTCACATGCACTGAAATGCTTTACAAGCCCTTAACCAACAATGCAGTTCAAGAAATAGAGTGAAGAAAATATTTACAAAATAAACGAAAGTACATTTTTTAAATAAAAAATAACACAATAAAATAACAATAATGAGGCTATTTACAGCAGCAGTGTAAAAACAAAGAGAGGGGGGTTCAATGTAAATAGTCTGGGTGGCCATTTGATTAATTGTTCAGCAGTCTTATGGCTTGGGGGTAGAAGCTGTTAAGGAGACTTTTGGACCTAGACTTGGCGCTCTGGTACTACTTTATATTCCATTCATCCAGTTCAATGTAACATTGATAGGTTTAGGCTATTACAGGATACTCTAATGCTGCCTATACTATATCCACCATGAGTTTGATACAACATAGCCTATGAATGAAAGTTTACAAAGTAGGTGCACACAGGTCAAGAGAAAAAATGAAGGTGACAGTGACACATGGACAGAGTAATCATAAATCCAAAAGTTGCGAACAAGAGTTTTTATTGGACAAATTCAGTTATGTTTATTCCCAATTCGTTCCTTTGCTTCCGTTTAAAAACATTTTTCAACACAATCGGCAGAATAAATACACCCCTGAACATGCGGTAGCACAGTTCACTTTCATAGCAGCCAAAATAAAATAAAATAAAATTTGATTTGTCACATACACATGGTTAGCAGATGTTAATGCGAGTGTAGCGAAATGCTTGTGCTTCTAGTTCCGACAATGCAGTAATAACCAACAAGTAATCTAAGTAACAATTCCAAAACTACTGTCTTATACACAGTGTAAGGGGATAAAGAATATGTACATAAGGATATATGAATGAGTGATGGTACAGGGCAGCATACAGTAGATGGTATCGAGTACAGTATATACATATGATATGAGTATGTAGACAAAGTAAACAAAGTGGCATAGTTAAAGTGGCTAGTGATACATGTATTACATAAGGATGCAGTCGATGATATAAAGTACAGTATATACGTATGCATATGAGATGAATAATGTAGGGTAAGTAACATTATATAAGGTAGCATTGTTTAAAGTGGCTAGTGATATATTTACATCATTTCCCATCAATTCCCATTATTAAAGTGGCTGGAGTTGGGTCAGTGTCAATGTCAGTGTGTTGGCAGCAGCCACTCAATGTTAGTGGTGGCTGTTTAACAGTCTGATGGCCTTGAGATAGAAGCTGTTTTTCAGTCTCTCGGTCCCAGCTTTGATGCACCTGTACTGACCTCTCCTTCTGGATGATAGCGGGGTGAACAGGCAGTGGCTCGGGTGGTTGATGTCCTTGATGATCTTTATGGCCTTCCTGTAACATCGGGTGGTGTAGGTGTCCTGGAGGGCAGGTAGTTTGCTCCCGGTAATGCGTTGTGCAGACCTCACTACCCTCTGGAGAGCCTTACGGTTGAGGGCGGAGCAGTTGCCGTACCAGGCGGTGATACAGCCCGCCAGGATGCTCTCGATTGTGCATCTGTAGAAGTTTGTGAGTGCTTTTGGTGACAAGCCAAATTTCTTCAGCCTCCTGAGGTTGAAGAGGCGCTGCTGCGCCTTCTTCACGACGCTGTCTGTGTGAGTGGACCAATTCAGTTTGTCTGTGATGTGTATGCCGAGGAACTTGCATTCCTTCTTGCATATCTGTGCTTTCCTCCTCTCATCTTTTCCCGTCGCTTGTGGACTTCAATGCACAACACATCAGCTGTATGTGACCAGGTGAAAAAACCTTTCCAAACAAAATCGTAATCGAAGCACAGCCTACAACTTTTTCAGTTCTGCCCACACATTTTCTATAGGATTAAGGTCAGGGCTTTGTGGTGGCTACTCCAATACCTTGACTTTGTTGTGCTTAACCTGTCAGTGCTAGGGCTGTTTACTGCCCCTACTGGAGGAATTTGGTGTCCTTATTAAACAGGATAAATTTTTGTCAAAAGTTGCTAATATATGCATATAAAAATGTTATCGAATAGAAAACACTCTAAAGCTTCTAAAACCATTTAAATTTTGTCTCTATGTAAAGCAGAACTGTCAGGGCATGCATTCTCCCAAACTATCTCTTGTCATGATAAAAGTTGGCCCAACTTTGACGTCATCGCAAACACCCCTCCCAAACAGTTACAGCTCTGGGAACAGTTCCTACGTGTTCAGCGCGATCCCTGCTTTCAATGGGGCTTCTCATTGTGAGAATCGTGCGCTCACGGGAGTTTGAGCGTGCCGAAAGCTCTCGGTCACGCAAAAAAACAGGTCACTTTTATGCGCGCTCTGGTCAAGTCCTGTCTTTTTTCCAAGATCGATTGAACGATGCCTGTGTTTCTGTTCGTCCTCACAATTGCTGTACACCTTTATAACATGTTAAAGCTTGATTATGAAGTTAGTTTGACAAGTTTACTCGACATATAATATGTAAGTTCGACGTTTTGTTGCGCATCCACTTGACTTTTGGCTACATTTTGACCGAAATGTGTAGTTTTTGAGAACCGAAAGACGCAGACTTGAAAACTAAACGCTGTTTTGGTAAGTATAATCCCTTCCAGGTCTTTTGATGGAAGAACAACAAAGGTAAGGGAATATTTATGTGGTAAATTTGGGTTTCTGTGGACTCCAAGATAGAGGAGCCAGAATGCTACTTTTGGAGCGCCGACTCCTAGTATAGCCTAGTGAACGCAACCTGTAACGTTAAAAATAAATGTAACACAGCGATTGCATTTAGAAGAAGTGTATCTTCCTATACATATGTAGAACATGCATATTTAGTCAAAGTTTATGATGTGTATTCCTTGTTAGCTGACGTTATCCGCCGGAGCTATCGTCATTTCTCCTGACATTTTAGTAGCATTTTTTGAACGATGCATCATTGTAAACAGAGATTTATGGATATATATTGCAGATTATTGAAAAAAAAAATGAATGTACTGTGTAACATTTTATATCACTGTCATCTGATGAAGATTTCAAAAGGTTAGTGAAATGATTTTTCTTTTAATCCTGCGTTTGTTGATTGCATATTTTTTCCTACTTGGCTATGCAAATGAGCTATGTCTGCGAAGAAAGGGCTTGAAGACAGGAGGAGGTGGTGGTTTGACATAAATATGTGCTATGTTTTCGCCGTAAAACATTTTAGAAATCTGACTTGCTGGGTAGATAAACAACTTGTTTATCTTTCATTTGAGCTATTGGACTTGTTAATGTGTGGAGGTTAAATATTTTTTGGAATATTTTTGCGTTCCATGCTCCACATTCCAGCTGAGGGTGTGGGGGGGGAGGTCCCAGCTGGGAACGGGTGTCCCCAACAGGTTTTAAGCCATTTTGCTACAACTTTGGAAGTATGCTTGGGGTCATTGTCCATTTGGAAGACCCATTTGCGAACAAGCTTTATCTTCCTGACTGGCGTTTTATGTGTCGGTTTTGGAGCAGTGGCTTCTTCCTTGCTGAGTGGCCTTTCAGGTTATGTCGATATAGGACTCGTATTACTGTGGATATAGATACTTTTATACCTGTTTCCTCCAGCATCTTCACAAGGTCCTTTACTGTTGTTCTGGGATTGATTTGCACTTTTCGCACCAAAGTACGTTATAGCGGCTGCGTGGTCCCATGGTGTTTATAGTTGCGTACTGTTGTTTGTACAGATGGTTGTGGTACCTTCAGGCGTTTGGAAATTACTCCCAATGATGAACCAGACTTGTGGTGGTCTACAATTTTCTTTCTGAGGTCTTGGATGATTTCTTTTGATTTTCCCATGATGTCAAGCAAAGAGGCACTGAGTTTGAAGGTAGGCCTTGAAATACATCCACAGGTACACCTCCAATTGACTCAAATTATTTCAATTAGCCCATCAGAAGCTTCTAAAGCCATGATATCATTTTATGGAATTTTCCAAGCTGTTTAAAGGCACAGTCAACTTAGTGTATGTAAACTTCTGACCCACCGGAATTGTGATACAGTGAATTATAAGTGAAATAATCTGTCTGTAAACAATTGTTGGAAAATTACTTGTGTCATGCACAAAGTAGTTGTCCTAACCGACTTGCCAAAACTATAATTTGTTAAGAAATTTGTGGAGTGGTTGAAAACAAGTTTTAATGACTCCAACCTAGGTGTATGTAAACTTCCGACTTGAAATGTATGAACGATTCCTACACAGGCGTTGCTTACAGGAAACAGAGTGGAAGAGGCAAAGTCTCAGTATAGCAAAATCTTTGCTTGAAATGTTGTCTTTATTTACGATTGTTGAAAAATATAACCCAGAAAGTTTATTTGATGGAATTTAGCTTTCTGTCACGCCCTGGCCATAGAGAGGCTTTTATTCTCTATTTTGGTTAGACCAGGGTGTGACTAGGGTGGGCTTTCTAGTTTATTTATTTCTATGTTTTCTGTTTCTATGTTTTGGCTATGTTTTGGTATGGTTCTCAATCAGGGACAGCTGCCTATCGTTGTCTCTGATTGGGAATTATACTTAGGTAGCCTGTTTTTCCACCTTAGTTGTGGGTAGTTGACTTTGTTAGTGGCCTGTATAGCCCTAGTAAGATTCACTATCGTTTGTTGGTGACATTTTAAATAAAAAGAATGTGAGCTCACCACGCTGCACTTTGGTCCGGTCATTTCCCTGACGACGTTCGTGACACTTTCATCATGAGACCAACATGCTTAGGCTATTTCCTTTTTCTACAATGCCTCTGTACAGTTTATTCTACTTGCTGTAATAAACATGACATGCATTTTGTTTGAGGAGGGAATTAAATATCATACAAAAAGCTGCAGTAAAAGAGAATAAAAATAGAATAACCCTATTTTATAAAAGATAAGAGAATGGGCGTGTTCTGACCAGGTGGTAGTGCTCCACCTCTCTCTATCAGAATACGCAACAGAGGACTTGGAAAGCATATCAACTACTGTAGAATTGGCAATATGGTTATTGTGAGTAACCTAATTTATGTTATTTTAACTACACCTTCTAGTGAGTTTACACAAACTATCATCTCCTACCATTCTGATAGATTGGAAAACGTGGTTGTAACATTAATAATTTGGTTCTTACTCCACTGGTTACCTCGAGGCACATGCCCCAGGCGCAGAGTGGCCCACACTCATGGAATATGGTGCTTTTAAATGTTAGAGTAATCACTCGTAAAATATTTATTGTGAATGACATTACTGAGCGCAAAGTTGACTGCATGTGTAACAGTATAATGCTTCCACTTATATCAGTACATTGTAACAGCCCAGTGGCGTGTATTCATGGATGCCAAGGGAAGCAAGGGTTTCGCAAAAAATGGACCAAGAAAAAAATATGTATTTTTCATCTTTTTCATAATTTTTCTTCAATTCACAAGAGGCTGAATGTACTGTATCTCATCGGAGAAAGCATCTGAGGGCGCGAAACAGTGCCCATCTGTCTCTGTATGTGTAGGCCATCTATCTGATGCTGTCTGCTCCAAAATAGTATGACATTGCAGTAGCATTGACTGCAAGGGAAGCCAGCGAGCATTTGGCCAAAGATTTTTTTAAATCAAAACCAAGATGGACCACAGCCTGTCCTTTCCAATGCGAACAAATTAGTCATGGTGGGCAGAACAAGCAAGGAGGTGGGAAGAGCCAAGCACGAGCTAGAGAGATCCTATTGGCCCGTTCTAGCATGAGTTCCACTTATTGTTATGCAGGTGAATGAGGACCCAAAAGCGACTTGGCGAAAACAGAGTCTTTAATCCAGTAAAGTTACTTTACAAACAAAAGGCATAATACTACTCGTAATGACGAGAACAGACTGGAGACTTGATCAAGAACTGCAGGTTGCCTCGGGAAGGCACTTGAACGTAGCAGACTCAGACACCTGCTCACCACGCAGCATCTGAGGGAAACACGACACGATAGGGCAATACATAGACACAGCACGGTGAACAATAGACAAGGATCCGACAGGACAGGAACGGAAAACAAGGGAAGAAATAGGGACTCTAATCAGGGGAAAAGATAAGGAACAGGTGTGGGAAGACTAAATGATGATTAGGGGAATAGGAACAGCTGGGAGCAGGAACAAAACGATAGAGAGAGGAGAGAGAGGGAGGGGGAGAGAGGATAGGTTAAGTAATCCCTCTCACCCCACCCCCCCTAAGTTTTAGATGCACTATTGTTAAGTGACTGTCCCACTGGATGTCATAAGGTGAATGCACCAATTTGTAAGTCGCTCTGGATAAGAGCGTCTGCTAAATGACTTAAATGTAAATGTAAATGTAATGTAAATGTAGAGGGATAGAAAAAGGGAACGAACCTAATAAGACCAGCAGGGGGAAACGAACAGAAGGGAAAGCATAATGACAAGACAATCTAAGACAAAACATGACAGTACCCCCCCACTCACCGAGCGCCTCCTGGCGCACTCGAGGAGGAATCCTGGCGGCAACGGAGGAAATCATCAATAAGTGAACGGTCCAGCACGTCCCGAGACGGAACCCAACTCCTCTCCTCAGGACCGTAACCCTCCCAATCCACTAAGTATTGGTGACCCCGTCCCGAGAACGCATGTCCATGATCTTACGTACCTTGTAAATAGGTGCGCTCTCGACAAGGACGGGAGGGGGAGGGAAGACGAACGGGGTGCGAAGAAAGGGCTTGACACAGGAGACATGGAAGACAGGATGGACGCGACGAAGATGTCGCGGAAGAAGCAGTCGCACAGCGACAGGATTGACGACCTGGGAGACACGGAACGGACCAATGAACCGCGGAGTCAACTTACGAGAAGCTGTCGTAAGAGGAAGGTTGCGAGTGGAAAGCCACACTCTCTGGCCGCAACAATACCTTGGACTCTTAATCCTGCGTTTATTGGCGGCTCTCACAGTCTGTGCCCTGTAACGGCAAAGTGCAGACCTCACCCTCCTCCAGGTGCGCTCACAACGTTGGACAAACGCTTGAGCGGAGGGAACGCTGGACTCGGCAAGCTGGGATGAGAACAGAGGAGGCTGGTAACCCAGACTACTCTGAAACGGAGATAACCCGGTAGCAGACGAAGGAAGCGAGTTGTGAGCGTATTCTGCCCAGGGAGCTGTTCTGCCCAAGACGCAGGGTTTCTGAAAGAAAGGCTGCGTAGTATGCGACCAATCGTCTGATTGGCCCTCTCTGCTTGACCGTTAGACTGGGGATGAAACCCGGAAGAGAGACTGACGGACGCACCAATCAAACGACAGAACTCCCTCCAAAACTGTGACATGAATTGCGGGCCTCTGTCTGAAACGGCGTCTAACGGGAGGCCATGAATTCTGAACACATTCTCGATGATGATTTGTGCCGTCTCCTTAGCGGAAGGAAGTTTAGCGAGGGAATGAAATGTGCCGCCTTAGAGAACCTATCGACAACCGTAAGAATCACAGTCTTCCCCGCAGACAAAGGCAGACCGGTAATGAAGTCTAGGGCGATGTGAGACCATGGTCGAGAAGGAATGGGGAGCGGTCTGAGACGACCGGCAGGAGGAGAGTTACCCGACTTAGTCTGCGCGCAGTCCGAACAAGCAGCCACGAAACGGCGCGTGTCACGCTCCTGAGTCGGCCACCAAAAGCGCTGGCGAATAGACGCAAGAGTGCCTCGAACACCGGGATGACCAGCTAACTTGGCAGAGTGAGCCCACTGAAGAACAGCCAGACGAGTGGAAACAGGGACGAAAAGGAGGTTACTAGGACAAGCGCGCGGCGACGCAGTGTGCGTGAGTGCTTGCTTAACCTGTCTTTCAATTCCCCAGACTGTCAACCCGACAACACGCCCATAAGGAAGAATCCCCTCGGGATCAGTAGAAGCCACAGAAGAACTAAACAGACGGGATAAGGCATCAGGCTTGGTGTTTTTGCTACCCGGACGGTAAGAAATCACAAACTCGAAACGAGCGAAAAACAACGCCCAACGAGCTTGACGGGCATTAAGTCGTTTGGCAGAACGGATGTACTCAAGGTTCTTATGGTCTGTCCAAACGACAAAAGGAACGGTCGCCCCCTCCAACCACTGTCGCCATTCGCCTAGGGCTAAGCGGATGGCGAGCAGTTCACGGTTACCCACATCATAGTTGCGCTCAGATGGCGACAGGCGATGAGAAAAATAAGCGCAAGGATGAACCTTATCGTCAGACTGGAAGCGCTGGGATAGAATGGCTCCCACGCCTACCTCTGAAGCGTCAACCTCGACAATGAATTGTCTAGTGACGTCAGGAGTAACGAGGATAGGAGCGGACGTAAAACGTTCTTTTAGAAGATCAAAAGCTCCCTGGGCGGAACCGGACCACTTAAAACACGTCTTGACAGAAGTAAGAGCTGTGAGAGGGGCAGCAACTTGACCGAAATTACGAATGAAACGCCGATAGAAATTAGCGAAACCTAAAAAGCGCTGCAACTCGACACGTGACCTTGGAACGGGCCAATCACTGACAGCTTGGACCTTAGCGGAATCCATCTGAATGCCTTCAGCGGAAATAACGGAACCGAGAAAAGTAACAGAGGAGACATGAAAAGAGCACTTCTCAGCCTTTACGTAGAGACAATTCTCTAAAAGGCGCTGTAGAACACGTCGAACGTGCTGAACATGAATCTCGAGTGACGGTGAAAAAATCAGGATATCGTCAAGATAGACAAAAACAAAGATGTTCAGCATGTCTCTCAGAACATCATTAACTAATGCCTGAAAAACAGCTGGCGCATTGGCGAGACCAAACGGCAGAACCCGGTACTCAAAATGCCCTAACGGAGTGTTAAACGCCGTTTTCCACTCGTCCCCCTCTCTGATGCGCACGAGATGGTAAGCGTTACGAAGGTCCAACTTAGTAAAGCACCTGGCTCCCTGCAGAATCTCGAAGGCTGATGACATAAGGGGAAGCGGATAACGATTCTTAACCGTTATGTCATTCAGCCCTCGATAATCCACGCAGGGGCGCAGAGTACCGTCCTTCTTCTTAACAAAAAGAACCCCGCCCCGGCCGGAGAGGAAGAAGGCACTATGGTACCGGCGTCAAGAGACACAGATAAATAATCCTCGAGAGCCTTACGTTCGGGAGCCGACAGAGAGTATAGTCTACCCCGAGGAGGAGTGGACCCCGGAAGGAGATCAATACTACAATCATACGACCGGTGAGGAGGAAGGGAGTTGGCTCGGGACCGACTGAAGACCGTGCGCAGATCATGATATTCCTCCGGCACTCCTGTCAAATCGCCAGGTTCCTCCTGAGAAGTGGGGACAGAAGAAATGGGAGGGATGGCAGACATTAAACACTTCACATGACAAGAAACGTTCCAGGATAGTATAGAATTACTAGACCAATTAATAGAAGGATTATGACATACTAGCCAGGGATGACCCAAAACAACAGGTGTAAAAGGTGAACGAAAAATCAAAAAAGAAATAGTCTCACTGTGGTTACCAGATACTGTGAGAGTTAAAGGTAGTGTCTCAAATCTGATACTGGGAAGATGACTACCATCTAAGGCAAACATGGGCGTAGGCTTGTCTAACTGTCTGAAAGGAATGTCATGTTTCCGAGCCCATGCTTCGTCCATGAAACAACCCTCAGCCCCAGAGTCAATCAAGGCACTGCATGTAGCACCCGAACCGGTCCAGCGTAGATGGACCGACATAGTAGTACAGGATCTAGATGAAGAGACCTGAGTAGTAGCGCTCACCAGTAGCCCTCCGCTTACTGATGAGCTCTGGCCTTTACTGGACATGAATTGACAAAATGTCCATCAAATCCGCAATAGAGGCACAGGCGGTTGGTGATCCTCCGTTCCCTCTCCTTGGTCGAGATGCGAATACCTCCCAGCTGCATGGGCTCAGTCTCTGAGCCAGAGGAGGGAGATGGTTGCGATGCGGAGCAGGGAAACACCGTTGACGCGAGCTCTCTTCCACGAGCTTGGTGACGAAGATCTACCCGTCGTTCTATGCGGATGGCGAGAGCAATCAAAGAGTCCACACTGGAAGGAACCTCCCGAGAGAGAATCTCATCTTTGACCACTGCGTGGAGTCCCTCCAGAAAACGAGCGAGCAGCGCCGGCTCGTTCCAGTCACTAGAGGCAGCAAGAGTGCGAAACTCTATAGAGTAATCCGTTATGGATCGAACACCTTGGCATAGGGAAGCCAGGGCCCTAGAAGCCTCCCTACCAAAAACTGAACGGTCAAAAACCCGAATCATCTCCTCTTTAAAGCTCTGGTAATTGTTAGAACAATCAGCCCTTGCCTCCCAGATAGCTGTGCCCCACTCTCGAGCCCGGCCAGTAAGGAGTGAAATGACGTAAGCAACCCGAGCTCTCTCGCTAGAGTATGTGTTGGGTTGGAGAGAGAACACAATATCACACTGGGTGAGAAAGGAGCGGCACTCCGTGGGCTGCCCGGAGTAGCAAGGTGGGTTATTAACCCTAGGTTCCGGAGGCTCGGCAGGCCAGGAAGTAACAGGTGGCACGAGACGAAGACTCTGGAACTGTCCAGAGAGGTCGGAAACCTGAGCGGCCAGGTTCTCCACGGCATGGCGAGCAGCAGACAATTCCTGCTCGTGTCTGCCGAGCATGGCTCCTTGGATCTCGACGGCAGTGTTACGAGCATCTGTAGTCGCTGGGTCCATTCCTTGGTCGGATCCTTCTGTTATGCAGGTGAATGAGGACCCAAAAGCGACTTGGCGAAAACAGAGTCTTTAATCCAGTAAAGTTACTTTACAAACAAAAGGCATAATACTACTCGTAATGACGAGAACAGACTGGAGACTTGATCAAGAACTGCAGGTTGCCTCGGGAAGGCACTTGAACGTAGCAGACTCAGACACCTGCTCACCACGCAGCATCTGAGGGAAACACGACACGACAGGGCAATACATAGACACAGCACGGTGAACAATAGACAAGGATCCGACAGGACAGGAACGGAAAACAAGGGAAGAAATAGGGACTCTAATCAGGGGAAAAGACAGGTGTGGGAAGACTAAATGATGATTAGGGGAATAGGAACAGCTGGGAGCAGGAACGGAACGATAGAGAGAGGAGAGAGAGGGAGGGGGAGAGAGAGGGATAGAAAAAGGGAACGAACCTAATAAGACCAGCAGGGGGAAACGAACAGAAGGGAAAGCATAATGACAAGACAATCTAAGACAAAACATGACACTTATTTGTTGTTTTTGCTGTTTTTTAAAGTAAAAAATAATACAAACTAAATCTAAGCAGCCAAGTACTTTGTTATTTATTTCCATCTCTCATGCCATATTCCCATTGCTATAGTTATAGTTATGACATCATGTAATGAATGTAGTGCTCAGTAGAAAGTATATTTACTGGAGAATTGTAGCTCGCCATCAAGTGGTTCTATGGAAATCAAGTCCAGTCTGCTGTAGAACTCGACGTTGTGCAATACACACTCTCGTTGTACTGAACGGGACTACTGGACTTCGTTTTTCTTTGTTTATAAATGATTTGGCAAAATGAATGAAACAGTTAAATATTGGAGTAAGATATGATGATGAAATGCTAAGTATCCTTTTATATCCTGATGATATTATTTTGATGGCAGAAACTGAACAAGACCTGCAGAGAATGTTTTTATGTGCAGTCAATTGGTGTAAAAGATGGAGACCCATGATCAACCAGACAAAAACACAGATAATGCATTTTAGAAAACCAGGTGCTAAGAGAAGTGTTTTTCAGTTTTGTTTTGGTGAGACATTCTTGAGTTTACAAGCATTTATAAATATTTGGGTATTTTTATTGTTCCTTAGTTCCATAGTTCCTTTCTATACGGAGCATCTGCCCTGGCCGACTCAGCAAGTAGAGCTCTTGGGGGAGTTATAGGAAAAACAAAAACACTCAAAGTTTATTTTTATTTTTATGGAATCTATCCATAGAGACAGCCTGGACAACTGAAATGTCTGACCTTTTTCAACAGTCTGACATCTGTACAAAAAAAAACAAATTAAGGGAGACATAAATATGATTAAAAAACAACTGATGCAACACAACAACAACAAATGGAGGAGATTAATCATAAACCCAAATTGAGAACCTTTTGTTTGATTAAGGGTGAATTTGTGTGTGAGCTGTATATTATGTATAACCTAGCTAAAAGCAAGAGATCACTATGTGCACAGGTAAGATCAGGGATATTGTCTCTGCGTATTGAAACAGGTAAGATCAGGGATATTGTCTCTGGGTATTGAAACAGGTAAGATCAGGGATATTGCGTCTGCGTATTGAAACAGGTCGGTATTGTGGTGAAATGGAAGAGGAAAGACTATGTAACCTTTAAAAGAGAGTGAGAGTGAAACTCAGTTTTTCTCTACGATATACGCTTGCTCTTATTCCAGAAAGCACACCAGATATATACTGGCATTATGTGGCTGAGTGATGAGGAGAAATGTATGTGTTTTTTGTCCATTGTGTATTTCTGTTTGCAGAATATTTAGATAAATCCTGGAATAAAAGAAAAAGGGCTACCTACAATTAAATTGTAAAAATATTGTTTTCACTCTTTATACAATGCAGAGAACACCGGAAGAAGAATTAGCATTTAATTACCATAGTGAATTATTGTAATGTTTGTTTATGTGTCAATTAATCCCATAAGGGATGGGTTGCCAATTGGCGATTTGACACGAAAATAACATTTCATTAATCAATTTGACAAAATCGGTATCTCCTTCGAGACATGACCAGCGGAGGCTGCTTTGAAGTTCCCGCGGCTGTGGAAAACAGGAAGTAGAATGACGTTTGTTATCACAGTCACATGCTCAAGTCAAGCTCGATCAGCTGACTGCATTCCTTCCCTTTTTGATGGTTCGACTTTTCTTCTCCAATTGAACGATTTCGGGGGGTGATTAACATTATTTATATTATTCAGACGGTTTGGCGTCAATTGTAAAACACCAACCTGAAGGTAGTGTTGTGAGATTGCCCGTAAAATATCGCGGTTTGGGTGATTGAGTGGATCATGAACGGACACGCCATTCTCTACACCGGGGTCACTTTGGCCTTCTGGAGTACTATTCTCATCGTTGGTAAGAAAACGTTGTATATTTGCTAGCTAATGTAATGGGTTTAGTTAGCTAATGATGATCGCAAAAATATACTTGATTTTAAAAAACAAACTCGTTAGTATTTATTGATTGTGAATGTCTGCTTGACAGATACTGTGTTGACTTGTTAACTAACGTGACGTTATCCGGCTGCGCTGCTAGTTAGTAGTAATTAAGTTGTCTCTGCAGTGATGTGATGGCTTGTTCACATATGTCATATTGTTTCAGCATCCCTAGTTATTTAGCTTTCTAGCTTCTTTGCATTGTATGTTATTTACGCTTGTGGGACTGCCGTCCAAAAACTTGTTTTAGTCATTTGTTTGTAATAATTTGACAAAATGCTTACAGGAAGTAACGTAGCTAACTAACTAGGTAACGTTAACTAGCAAGCGATTAACTAACTAATGTTCGACTCCATAATATAAGGCCCTGCACTAACAGCATAACTTTACTACAGCATAAGCATTACTACAGAAAACGTATATACCACAACATAGCTAAATAAATCAAGCTAGCTTAGTTTCTACAGTCAGAAAAATAGGAACCTAAGCACTTCTCGTGTGAGGGTGAGCTATCACGCTTCTGACATATCATAATTTCTCGGGCACAATTTGGTTCTGTAACTAAGTGGCTTGACATTGAATGTCCTGTACAGAACTGTTCTGTACTGCAACACACATACATCTACATGCAGTGTACACACACATGCATAAACTCATGAAAACGTTTCCACTTTTTTTTCCTGCGTTGGTGATATTTTTCAGGTATCTGCTACACAATCTTCGACCTTGGATTCCGCTTTGATGTAGCATGGTTAGTATGACAGTCTCTTGTCTTAGTTAGAATAGTAGGATATATCATAGGCATAGAATTTTAGCCTATATTCTTGAGTCTGGTGCTGATTACTAATAGAATTCTAGTCAGGTGGTATTTCAGAAGTGTTGACCTAGACTAAAGCTTAGAATATTTGATTTCCATGGTAAAATTATACTCTCTCACTCAGGTTCTTGACAGAAACGTCGCCCTTTATGTGGGCAAACCTTGGGATTGGCTTGGCCATCTCGCTCTCTGTTGTCGGAGCAGCTTGGTGAGTATTCTTAATTTCCCCCTTTTGAGTGTTTCATCAGACGAGATTGTCCAATATGAATAAGGGAAGTTCTGAAATTAGATTTGAAAATTCAAATAGCAACTAATGTCTTGTCCCCATCCTCTTCCCTATTTCAGCAGGCTAAAATACTACTCTTGGATGGCAGGATTATTATTTTAGTGTATCACTGTTTTTATGTTCTGCTTTATGTAGGGTTCGTCAGATTTTTATGATTTAAATCGAATATCTTGATTTGACATTGACGATATATTGTGACGTGCTAGACTATACTCTACTTGAACTTTACAAATCATAACTGCAGTTTTATTAGTTAGGCGGTATCAATATGTTAAATGATGTCTACATTTAATTAACTTAGCCTTAGTTTTTCACCAAACTAAGATTATTAAGTGAGAATGCGACAATAATATTGAAAATAAATGGAAATTACAGTCTGGAATTATCTAGTCATTAACGGCGCAACACGATTATATTGGATATTGCAATATTTGGAGTAACATTGTAGAAGATGTCCCCCAGGTATCATCCAAACCTGGTTTTATGTTCATAATGAATTTTGTTTTCCTTGTTTTACAGGGGCATTTACATCACAGGTTCCAGCATCATAGGAGGTGGTGTAAAAGCACCACGGATTAAAACAAAGAATTTGGTCAGGTAAGATATTTAAAGTGAAAATGTGTCATTATGGGCCCGTTTCTCAGACCCAGATTAAGTTTACCCCTGGACTAAAATCACCATTTAAAAATGCTTTTTAGTCCAAATCTAGGCTTAATTTTTGTCTATATTTGCGTACTGTGTATATATACATTCAAAAGTTTGGGGACACCTATTCATTCCAGGGTTTTTCTTTTTTTACTATCTTCTACATTGTAATAGTGAAGACATCAAAACTATGAAATTACACATATGGTCCCCGAGTGGCGCAGTGGTTTAGGGCACTACATCTCAGTGCTAGAGGTGCCTGATTCGATCCCGGGCTGTATCATAACCGGCTGTGATTGGGTGTCCCATAGGGCGGCATACAATTGGCCCAGCGTCATCCAGGTTTGGGGAGGATTTGGCCGGTGTAGGCAGTCATTGTAAAATAAGAATTTGTTAACTGACTTGCCTAGTTAAATAAATGTTAAAATAAAAATATGGAATTATGTAGTAACCACAAGTGATAATCAAAATATTTGAGGTTCTTCAAAGTAGCCACCCTTTGCCTTGATGACCGCTTTGCACACTTCGCATTCTCTCAACCAGCATCATGAGGTAGTCATTTCAATTAACAGGTGTGTCATGTTAAAAGTTAATTTGTGGAATTTCTTTCCTTAATGCGTTTGAGCCTGTTAATTATCCATATTATGGCAAGAACAGCTCAAACAAGCATAGAGAAACGACAGTCCATCATTACTTTAAGACAAGAAGGTCAGTCAATCCGGAACATTTCAAGGACTTTGAAGTGCCGCCGCAAAAAACATCAAGCGCTATGATGAAACTGGCTCTCATGAGCACTGCCACAGGAAAGGAAGACCCAGAGTTACCTCTGCTACAGAGAATAGGTTAGTTACCAGCTTCAAATTGCAGCCCATATAAAAGCTTCAGAGTTCAAGTAACAGACATCTCAACCTCGACTAACCGGTGCCCACACACATTGACTCTGTACCTGTACCCTCTTTATATAGCCTCGCTATTGTTATTTTACTGCTGCTCTTTAATTATTTGTAACTTTTTTCCTTATTCTTTGGGGGAGTATTTAAAAATAAAAATAAAATATTTTTTTTAAACTGCATTGTTGGTTAAGGGCTTGTAAGTAAGCATTTCACTGTATGGTCTGCCTGTTGTATTTGGTGAATGTGACATAAGATCTGCCTCAGAGGAGACTGTGAATCAGGCCTTCATGGTCAAATTGCTGCAAGGAAACTATTAAAGTACTCTAGTAAGAAGAGTAGACTTGCTTGGGCCAAGAAACATGAGCAATGGACATGAGACTCGTTGAAATCTGTCCTTTGGTCTGATGTGTCCAAATTTGAGAGTATTTATTCCAACCGCTGTGTCTTTGAGACACAGAGTAGGTGTACGGATGATCTCTGCATGTGTGGTTCACACTGTGAAGCATGAAGGTGTGGGGGTGCCTTGCTGGTCACACTCAATGATTTATTTTGAATTCAAGGCACACAACCTGTATGGCTACCACAGAATTCTGCAGCGATACACCATCCCGTCTGGTTTATGCTTTTTTGCGGGACAATGACTCAACACACCTCCAGGCTGTGTAAGGGCTATTTGACTAAGGAGAGTGATGGAGTACTGCATCAAATGAGCTGGCCTCCACAGTGGGATGAGTTGGACCGCAGATTGAAGGAAAAGCAGCCAACAAGGGCTCAGCATGTGTGGGAACTCCTTCAAGACTGTTGGATAAGCATTCCAGGTGATCCTGGTTAAGAGAATGCCAAGAGTGTGCAAATCTGTTATGAAGGCAACGGGTGGCTACTTTGAAGAATCTCAATCTAAAATATATTTTGATTTACTTTCATTAATTTTTTTACTACATGATTCCATATGTGTTAATTCAGTTTTGATGTCTTCACTATTCTACATTTGTATATGTATGTTGAAGTTGGAATCTGCTTTGATGTGAAAACGAGTCATTAAAACTATTTTTCAACCACTCTACAAATTTCTTGTTAACAAACTATAGTTTTCGCAAGTCTGTTAGGACATCTACTTTGTGCATGACACAAGTAATTTTTCCAACAATTGTTTACACACATATTATTTCACTTATAATTCACTGTATCATAATTCCAGTGAGTCAGAAGGCTTACCTTCAAACTCAGTGCCTCTTTGCTTGACATCATGGGAAAACCAAAAGAAATCAGCCAAGACCTCAAAGAAAATTGTAGACCTCTACAAGTCTGGTTCATCCTTGGGAGCAATTTCCAAATGACTGAAGGTACCACGTTCATCTGTACATACAATAGTACGCATGTATAAACACCATGGGACTACGCAGCCGTCATACCGCTCAGGAGGGAGATGCGTTCTGTCTCCTAGAGATGAAAGTACTTTGGTGCGAGAAGTGCAAGTCAATCCCAGAACAACAGCAAAGGACATTGTGAAGATGCTGGAGGAAAAAGGTAGAAAGGTATCTATATCCACAGTAAAACGAGTCCAGTATCGACATAACCTGAAAGGCCAGAAAGCAAGGAAGAAGCCACTGCTCCCAAACCGCCATAATCAAGCCAGACTACGGTTTGCAACTGCACATGGGGTCAAAGATAATACTTTTTGGTGAAATGTCCTCTGCTCTGATGAAACAAATGGAGAACTGTTTGGCCATAATGACCATTGTTATGTTTGGATGTAAAATGGGGAGGCTTGCAAGCCGAAGAACACCATCCCAACCGTGAAGCACGGGAGTGGCAGCATCATGTTATCGGGGTGCTTTGCTGCAGGAGGGACTGGTGCACTTCACAAAATAGATTGCATCATGAGAAGGAAAATTGTGGATATATTGAAGCAACATCTCAAGATATCAGTCAGGAAGTTCAAGCTTGGTCGCAAATGGGTCTTCCAAATGGACAATGACCCCAAGCATACTTCCATAGTTGTCAAAATGGCCTAAGGACAACAAAAGTGAAGGTATTGGAGTGGCCATCACAAGCCCTGACCTCAATCCTATAGAAAATGTGTGGGCAGAACTGAAAAAGCTTGTGCGAGCAAGGAGGTCTACATCCCGGACTCGGTTATACATACCAGCTCTGTCAGGAGAAATGGGCCAAAATTCACCCAACTTATTATGGGAAGCTGGTGGATGGCTACCTGAAATGTTTGACCCAAGTTGAACAATTTAAAGGCAATGCTACCAAATACTAATTGAGTGTATGTAAACTTCTGACCCACTGGGAATGTGATGAAATAAATAAAAGCTGAAATAAATCATTCTCTATACTATTATTCTGACATTTCACATTATTAAAATAAAGTGGTGATCCTATCTGACTTAAGACGGTGAATTTTTACTCAGATTAAATGTCAGGAATTGTGAAACTGAGTTTACATGTATTTGGCTAAGGTGTATGTAAACTTCCGACTTCAACTGTATGTATGTTTTGTATTGATAAGATCAGTCTTTCCCATTAATGTTTTGTGTTATGCTATTGTTGTCTCGTCCTGTCCACAGCATTATCTTCTGTGAGGCCGTAGCTATATATGGGATCATCATGGCAATCGTGATAAGTAACATGGCTGAGGTAAGCATGAGAGGTGGCTTATGATATGATAATCATTTGTGTCCTTTAACAGTGGTGGGAAGAAGTACCCAATTAACATACTTGAGTAAAAGTAAATATTCCTTAATCGAAAATGACTCAAGTGATAGTCACCCAGTTAAATACTGCTTGAGTAAATGTCTTTAAGGTATTTAGTTTAAAATATACTTAAATATCAAAAGTAAATGTAATTGCAAAAATATTTTTACTTATACCATCTGGTTCTCTTACTTTTGATAAATGTCTTGTTTTTAAAGTTTACAGATAGCCAGGGGCACACTCCAACACTCGGACATAATTTATAAATGAAGCATTTGTGTTTAGTGAGTCCGTCAGATCAGAGGCAGTAGGGATGACCAGGGTTGTTCTCTGGAGTGTGAATTGGACCACTTTCTGTCGTGCTCAGCATTCAAAATGTGAAGTACTTTTGGGTGTCAGATGTGACACTGTAGTAGACGGCTCCAATTTTATTAGACGTCATTCTATTTCGTTACACACCATCTTTCCCTTTATAGAGTTTTAGCGGCACTACACCAGAGACCATTGGGGCAAGGAACTACCAAGCAGGTAAGAAGATAATTGCTGACATTGGGTGTTAATTAGCCTGTTTTGCATGACCATGAGTGACAAGGAGTTGGCATGATGGCACTAACAGACTGGCACTCAGGCTAGTTGTTGATTGGAAGCCGAACGCGTTCTTAATTTCCATTGATATAGAGGCAGGCTCAACATTAGATGTAAAGTAGGCACATTTTGCCATTGGCTTCAATAGCTCAAATGGTAAAATACAATTTCAGGCTATAAAGTAAAGACTGTGCTTATTGTGTTCTTTCCTGACAGGCTACTCCATGTTTGGTGCTGGTCTTACTGTGGGCTTCTCCAACCTCTTCTGTGGCATCTGTGTTGGCATCGTTGGGAGTGGAGCTGCCCTGGCTGATGCCCAGAACGGCAGCCTCTTCGTCAAAATCCTTATTGTGGAAATCTTTGGCAGTGCAATTGGGCTATTTGGAGTGATTGTAGCCATCTTGCAGGTAACTGACATTCTTTTTCCACAGTTTTCATCAAATCAAATGTATTTATATAGCCATCCTTTGATTGGTTGAATAGCATAATCTTTCTGTAGCTGATTGCATGAACTGAATATAGGTTTGCTTCTTCTTGTTTTTCTTATTACATAATCAAATATATGTATTTTCTTGTAGACGTCGAAAGTAAAAATGGGTGACTAGAAGATGTATCCGCAAGACATAAGATCACGATGACAAGATCAATGGAAGACGAAGCTAGAGAAGCAGATGGATTGTGTAAATACATAGTAAATTATTGAAATGTCTTTTTTTTGTCTGTGATTGTTTTTAACCATTTGCTGAAGAGTGACATATTTGCACCATTTTGTCTTAAAGGAATGCAACCGAAAGGTTAGATTAAACTGCAGGTGTTTAAGACAAAATCCTATCCCTTTTGAATAAAATTCATGTTCGTATTATCGCAGTTGTAGGAAAAAAGTAATTAATCTCTAGCAAACTTCTTGGCATTCCCCACATACTTTTACTGTTGTATCAAATGTATTAGTCAGTAGTAGTAGTAAGGACATTTTTATTATTGGGTTTCTTTAAAGCCATATTTTGGCAATGATGCCCTGTCTACTTCCCCAGAGTCAGAAACTCATGGATGCCCTTTTCTGGAATCTGTGTTCAGGTAGAAGGAATTTAGAGTTTCATGAGCCATCGCAAATCTGTAAAGAGCTGTTCTGTTCATTACATGGAATTGTGATAAATGCCTGTAAAAAATTGGTTTGAAGTATTGAAATGTTTGTATGCAAAAGTCATGGTATAACAAAGCAAATTATTTATGAATAATGTAATCCATAATGTTTTTCACTAGTTTCAGTTACTATATATTTGTCAATGACTTGTGTAATTAACCAGTACTATAGTAACACTAAATGATTCAAAATGTGTTGATACAAAGGTGATCTAAAGAGATATTACTCTGAAATGGTAATTGTTGGATTTTTTAAAACATTAGTCAGCTGTCATTTAAGTTGTGTGGATGTATGCATACCTTTTTGGTTGGCACTCTTCGGTTCTGATTGGTTAAAAATGAGAATAGTACATTTGTTTGTGTATATAAAGGGTCTGTTTTGTGAACTGAGGGTGTTTACCATTCTATGTACCTTAGCTTGGGTTGTAAGATTTGTTTTGTTGTTGATGCAAGTGGTCTTCGTCCACAGTGAATGAGCTGTGGCTGAATATACATGTATATGATTTTAAGTGACCATCTATTTTTTTTTGTTCTTTCCTTCTCAGATAGTTAACAGGGGGTTTACAGACCTATCTGTGGAGAGTCAGAAAGGTTGCGGTTTTCTTCAAGACCATTTGCCCTTGTACATTCTGCTTTCCTCTATTTTTGTGTAACTTTGAGCTTGAATACGCCGAGCTCCTTGTCTTGTAAATGGACTGACATGTATTATTTTGGAGAGATGGTACTCGAGCAGAACATCGATAAGAACTTCAGACCGGTTGGCCTTTTTCTTAGTCGTGCTTTAGTTTAATTTTTTTTAATTGAATGAATTAGCTGCAACATCCATGTCCACCAGTGCTACTGATTTTAAGACTTAGATTGAGCCCTTAAATGTTAAACACAGTCCTTGTGTCGATTGTCATAAACTGGCATCATTTTAATATTCATAACATCCAATTTGCTGTGACTGTGTTCGTCCCAAATTTCGCCCTATTCCCTACACAGTGCTCTAAGTTTGACTAGAGCACTATTTCTTATATATAGTGCACTACTGTTAACCAGGACCGGTCAACAGTAGTGCACTATATATAGGACTTAGGGTGCCATTTGAGATGCACATCTAGAGGGCTCCCACTGACTCCACATCCTCTCCTTACCAACTGTTTTATTTAAATGATTCAGCGGTGTTCATTCCTTGCTTTTGAACATTCCTTAATGACCTTTGGTGTAATACAGGGGTGACCATCCTGGTCCTGGAGAGCCTCGGTACTGAAGCGTTTTACTTCAATGGATAACATTTGGACTGTAAGTCCCAACTGTTGTTGGTTTCAAAGTATGCTGCTTGAGAGAGGGCCGTGAATGCTCATGGCTTACTTTGAGAGACTAGGTCCGAGGTTGGCCACCTGTACTGTAGTGGTGTGTCATGTAAATGAAGATCTCTAGACCATGCCTCTGGCTTTAGTGACTGTGTTTAATATGTTGTGGTGAATCCATTGTTTTGTCATGTGTAAAAGTGGGTCCTCTTGACTTAATTGTCCTTGAAAGAATAAAATAGACCAAACTGACCGTTCAATCAAATGTATTTTATGAAGCTTTTTGTGTCAGCTGTTGTCAAAAAGGCACCAACTGCTCATAGTGTGGAACTGAGAGAAATGGCTCTTATTTACCTTGGTTTCACAGCATGACCCCCATTTTCTCCAAAATACAAGAGGCAGGATACTTGTCCCCATGATTAAGCATGTATTTCATGTATCAAAAATGACAACTTTTTTTTTTTTGACCAAATGAGCAGTTGCTGCCTTTTTGCTTGGTAGGGCAGCCTGGCCTAGACCACAGAACAAGCTGAGGAGAAATCGGTGTCCAAGAAAAACTCCCTAAAAGGGAAAAAAAACTTAGAGGAACCTGGCTCAGAGGTGTGACCCATCCTCTTCTGGATGTAAGTCGTTTTTAACATTTTGTTTCTCTAATGATCTTCCTTATGTCCCAGTCCCACTCTATAATTTCGATAGATGGCGCTATATATTAAATAATTTGCACATTTACTGGGGACCTATCACACCGTATGCCTCTGCCTTATTGCTTAATTACATTAAAAAAAGTGGGGGCAGCAACATTTGCTATATGAATGAATTTACTTTTATTGACATCAAATTGTACCCCACAAAAGTGACGATATTACACTTACTGTAGTCCTGTCTTTTTAGCTGCAAACTACTAGAGATGTGCCATGCTGATAGGACCTAGTGTAAGCTCCCTCTGGTGGCAGAATACCCGAGAGTTTGGACCAACTGAGACTCCGTACTGAGAGAGAGAGAGAGAGAGAGAGAGAGAGAGAGAGAGAGATGAACCTGCTAGAGTCTCCTTTTTGCTTCATATCAACACCAAACCTAACGGATTGACTGAATTATGTAGATAGAATATTTACTACACTATATTTGGCATATTGCCCTCCGTAAATGATCAAACAAAATGAGGCATTCATATCTGCCATGTCTTTTATATGGAAAAACGTTTTTAACAGTATCTGCACGAAAAATGAAATGACCGATTTTATCATCAGAAATAAAACGGGCTCCATGCTTTATTGCGTGCATTTTTTGTGAGTTTTTGTTATTTTAGTTTTTTTTAAATGACATTTACAGATTTCATATAAAAGCTTGGTGCAACAAAAAGGAAATGCATTCATAGAAGAGAGGAGGATTGCTTGCCACCTCAAGGTAAGACTATTCTATTTCATTTGTTCATCACATTTCGTTCTTTTGTTTACCTTGTATTTTTTAAATTTAGCCTGCCGTTTTGATTCGTTATTATCCCAAACATCTCCATTTATCAACATTTATATGTTTAATTGTGGTTATTGATGTTTTTGTTATGCAATTTGCTTTGGTGTCATGCACATTTTGCTGAAGCATCCTAGACCCACGATTCTAAATGCATTTGCAACGTCCTTTTTTTTCAAGAGACCCACACGTTCAACAACATTATTTCAATAAGCAGAACGGTCCTTGGAAGCAGCGATGGAAAGATCCATCCTGCGCTGTCCACTGGTATCAACACTGAACAAAAATATAAACGCAAAATGTAAAGTGTTGTTCCCATGTCTCATGAACTGTTCCATGAGCACAAAAAGCTTATTTCTCCAATTTTGTCCACAAATGTGTTTACATCCCTGTTAGTGAGCATTTCTCCTTTGCCAATATAATCCATCTACCTGACAGGTGTGCCAGGTCAAGAAGCTGATAAAACAACATGATAATTACGCAGGTGCACCTTGTGCTGGGGACAATAAAAGGCCACTCACAACTTTTGTCACACAACACTATGCCACAGATGGCTCAAGTTATGAGGGAGCGTGCAATTGACATGTTGACTGCAGGAATGACCACCAGAGCTGTTGCCAGAATTTAATGTTAATTGTGTTGTGAACAGAGTTCCCCATGGTGGTGTTAGGGTTATGGTATGGGCACGCATAAGCTATGGACAACGAACACAATTGCATTTTATCGATTGGCAATTTGAATGCACAAAAATACTGTGATAAGATCCTGAGGCTCATTATGAGGCCCATTGTTTTTAAAGTATCTGTGACCAACATATGCATATCTGTATTCCCAGTCATGTGAAATACATAGATTAGGGCCTAATGAATTAATTTAAATTGACTGATTTCCTTATACATTTAATTCAGTAAAATGTTTGAAATTGTTCCATGCTGCATTTATATTTTCGTTTAGTATAGTTATAAGAAGATGTAGCTGAAATGATAATTGTGTGGATAGGCTATAGCAAATAAACTCATGAAATAGAGACGTGTGTGTGTGTGTGTGTGTGTGTGTGTGTGTGTGTGTGTGTGTGTGTGTGTGTGTGTGTGTGTGTGTGTGTGTGTGTGTGTGTGTGTGTGTGTGTGTGTGTGTGTGTGTGTGTGTGTGTACAGAACCTGTCAAAAGTTTGGACGCCTACTCATTCAAGGGTTATTTTTACTATCTTCTACATTGTCGAATAATAGTGAAGACATCAAAACGATGAAATAACAAATATGGAATCATGTAGTAACCACGTGGAATCAGTAGTAACCAAGAGAGTGTTAAACAAATCAAATATATTTCAAAATATATATTTTATATTTGAGATTCTTAAAAGTTGCCACCCTTTGCCTTGATGTCATCTTTGCACACTCTTGGCATTCTCTCAACTAGCTTCTTGAGGTAGCCACCTGGAATGCATTTCAATTAACAGGTATGCCTTGTTAAAAGTTAATTTGTGGATTTTCTTTCCTTCTTAATGCGTTTGAGGCTGACAAGGTAGGGGTGTTATACAGAAGATTGCCTTATTTGGTAAAAGACCAGGTCCATATTATGTAATGAACAGCTCAAATAAGCAAAGAGAAACGACAGTCTGTCATTACTCAAAGACATGAAGGTCAGTCAATCTGGAAAATTTCAAGAACTTTGAGTGCAGTCACAAAAACCATCAAGCTGATGAAACTGGCTCTCATGAGGACCGCCACAGGAAATGAAGACCCAGAGTTACCTCTGCTGCAGAGGATAAGTTCATTAGAGTTAACTGCATCTCAGATTGCAGCCCAAATAAATGCTTCACAGAGTTCAAGTAACAAACACATCGCAACATCAACTGTTCAGAGGAGACTGTGTGAATCAGGCCTTCATGGTTGAATTGCTGCGAAGAAATCACTACTAAGGATAGCAATACAAAGAAGAGACTTGCTTTGGCCAAGACAAACGAGCAATGGACATTAGACTGGCGGTGCTTTGCTGGTGACACTGTCACTGATTTATTTAGAATTCAAGGCACACTTAACCAGCATATGGCTACCACAGCATTCAGCAGCGATACGCCATCCCATCTGGTTTGTGCGTGGTGGGACTATCATTTGTTTTTCAACAGAATGATTACCCAACACCTCTAGGCTCTGTAAGGGCTATTTGACCAAGAAGGAGAGTGATGTTGCTGCATCAGATGACCTGGCCTCCACAATCACCCGACCTCAACCCAATTGAGATGATTTTGGATGAGTTGGACCGGAGAGTGAAGGAAAAGCAGCCAACAAGTGCTCAGCATATGTGGGAACTCCTTCAGACTGTTAGAAAAACATTCCCCATGAAGCTGGTTGAGAGAATAACAATAATATGCAAAGATGTCATCACGACAAAGGGTGGCTACTTTTAAGAATCTAAAACATAAAATATATTTGGATTTGTTTCACACTTTTTTTGGTTACTACATGATTCCATATGTGTTATTTCATAGTTTTGATGGCTTCACTATTATTCTACAATGTAGAAAATAGTACAAATAAAGAATAACCCTTGAATGAGTAGGTGTATCCAAACTTTTTATTGGTACTGTATATGTAACCATATAGATGTAACATTGTTTGTTGAGTATGCTGAAATTATAGGCGACACAAATAGATATCACTATCTCTTGATCATAATCTGGATGTCACATCATTGCAATTGTTCCTCATCTTAGTTGTACATGTAACATTTACCCACTGTGTCATTTTGTGCATTGATGTGATAGGGTTTGTAGGGCCAAACCTATCAGAGATGAATTCTATCCACTGAAGTCTCACTCTAATTACATCCCGCCTGATCACAAACTATTGAGGAATAATATGTTGAAAACGACTTGATTTTAGTTTGTGCACTCTAGGAATGTGGCAAGGCTCTACAGTGCTACCATTTTACTTGCATATGCACCTAAATATGTTGCTGTGTGACCTGGATTCAAAATGTAGGAGCACCAGTGTGCCTACAATTGTCTTTTTACCCATATCATAATTTTTGCAATGATTACTTCACTGCAGCCCCTAAGTGCTATGGAGAAGACACTGAGTACAAATTCTTAATTTACGAGGCAAGTCAGTTAAGAACAAATTCTTATTTTACAGTGACTGCCTACCCCGTACAACGCTGGGCCAATTGTGTGCCACCCTATGGGACTCTCAATCACAGCCAGTTGTGATACAGCCCGGGATTGAACCAGGGTCTGTAGTGACACCTGAGATGCAGTGCCTTAGACCGCTGCGCCACTCGGGAGCCCCACTTGCCCCACTATTCATGACCGCCACCACTACTACAAAGAAAATGTCTTGTTAACTCAAATATTTTTCATTGTGGTCCAAAATGTCTTTGTGTGCGCCTACATTTATCAATTTAAGTGTACATGGTCTCCCTGTAAAAAAGGTAAGCATAGGCTATCTGTAGGCTGCCAACACAACAATACTATTTATGATCCTGGAACTTGCTCTCACATTTGCTTTCAAATCATTTTAGCTTCTCATATGTAACTCATTTATTTTTTGTAGGGCAACACCACCAAGTTGTTTACATGAGTACTCATTAACCTATTCAATCTGATGGCAACAGTCCCAATTTTAAATCTTTTATCATTCACAATGCATGGCTTCCCCTTAGGATTACATTTGATGGAGAACCTTGCTGGACGGATACTGTTGGCTGGAGCTTTTGAGGCAAGTGGCCTTTGTGCATTCCAATGATTGTGGTCCGTAGCCTGAGAGCCCCCTCAGGGTGGTCAAAGAAGGTGTGGGGTGACCAGGGCCTGATTTTAAGAAATCAATGGCCCTTTGTTTTTTTCATAGGTTTAGGTCCACTTGTAGATTCTATGCCAAGGAACATTGAAGCTGTTCTGGTAGCTGGTGGTGGCGCAACACCCTTTTAAGACACTCTATGTTGGTGTTTCCTTAATTTTGGCAGATACCTGTATGTGCTTGTGATCAAACTTTATCCACGGTTATTTTGTCTAAGCTATTGATCCTCTGTGGCTAAATTATGCTCTCTGGTGTATTTTGAACATTGAGAGGCCCTGAATCACACAATTGACCAGTCACATTTATTTATTATGCAGTTTTTGATTCTTAATATTATTTTTTTTACCCAATCAAGGCATGCCCCCCAGTTACCCACGTGGGCCCCCTACCTCCTCTCATCCCCCATCTGACGATTAGCAGAGCGGCAGGCTGTCTACACTCATTGAGAGCTGGCTCCTGAGTTTTCCTGTGGTTGGCGGTTGCAGTGAAAAAAACATATAAAATCTATACTACATATAATATATACTGTATATATAATATATAAAGTATATATTTCCTTAATTGTGTTATTTGACTCATTTCTTGCTGCCTTTTGGGCCCCTCACAGGCCTGGACCCGGGGGCTTCATCCCCGGTAAGTCCCTAGCATTAAACCGGCCCTGGGGGTAACTACTTACTTAGCACTGCCATTCACTTAATGGACTTGTCACTTGTTTCTTACACAACTGGAGAGCCACATATCTTCACAGAATCTGGTTCTTTGTTTAATCACTGGATTTACGACTGTCTCTCATTCATCAAAGAATACTTGCGCAAATGACCTTGCATGTTTTGAAGTTTAAATTAATGAAATAGAATAAACCAGTGCTTTGTTCCTAGGATGACTGCAAATTAAATGTTGATACAACAGTCAATGTTGAGATCTGTTGCCATGGCAACAACCAGACCTGAGCAACAAAGGTGCAGTTAGAGAAGATTGTTTCGCTCTATGCATTGACTTGGTGTTTTGTAAAAAGCCAAGCAGGCTATTCAGAGCTGTAAATTGTGAGTTTCTTTCAAAATCTCAAAGGATGTGTCCTTGCGTACATTGATTAATTAACAGTCCAAAAGCGAGAGGTACACTTCAAAATTAGGTTTCTATGGATCAATGCAGATAGGAGTAATCATCAATTGCATTAATGACGGCATGGCACAATATACATACAATGATAGTTCTTGATGTGAAATGGTTTGTAACAAAACCCTTTTTGCTCATTATAACAATAAAGCCAATTATTAAGGCAAAAAACAGAGAATTAGGTCTGAGATGGTTTCAAAACCTACCCTGAATCCTAGGCTGTCCCAATGAAACCTTCCTTCCACCCAAGCACCTAATTTTTATTTTTTTATTTTTTGTGGGGGGGGGGGGGTTTGTGGCCAAATAAGCAGCTGGATCTGAAGAGGCAGAAAGTGAGGCAAGGCAGGCCTATATTTGATGGTGGAGATTTTAGAGTAGAGGTCGACCGATGGCCGATTAATTGGGGCCGATTTAAAGTTTTTATACCAATCCGTAATCACTATTTTGGGGCGCCGATTTCCGATTATTATTTAAAATATATATATACTTTTTAAGAATACCTTTTATTTAATTAGGCAAGTCAGTTTAGAACACATTCTTATTTCCAATGACTGCCTAGGAACTGTGGGTTAACTGTTCAGGGGCAGAACGACAGATTTTCACCTTGTCAGCTCAGGGGTTCCAAACCATACAGTTAACTAGTCCAACCCTCTAACCATTGCACTCCACGAGTAGCCTGCCTGTTACGCGAATGTAGTAGGAGCCAAGGTAAATTGCTAGCAAGCATTAAACTTATCTTATAAAAAACAATCAATCATAATCACTAGTTATAATTACTGATCCAGTTTAGCAGGCAATATTAACCAGGTGAAATTGTGTCATTTCTCTTGCGTTCATTGGACGCAGAGTCAGGGTATATACAACAGTTTGTGCCGCCTGGCTCATTGCGAATTAATTCGCAGGAATGTTACGTAATTATGACATACTGTACATTGAAGGTTGTGAAATGTAACAAGAATATTTAGACTTAAGGATGCCACCCGTTAGATAAAATACCGAACGGTTCCGTATTTCACTGATATAATAAACGTTTTGTTTTCGAAATTATAGTTTCCGGATTCGATCATATGAATGACCAAAGGCTCGTATTTTTGTGTGTTATTATGTTATAATTAAGTCTGATTTGATAGCGCAGTCTGACTGAGCAGCAGCAGGCCCGTAATCATTCATTCAAACAGCCCTTTCGTGCGTTTTGCCAGCAGCTCTTCGCAAGCACAGCGCTGTTTATGACTTAAAGCCTATCAGCCTAATGGCTGGTGTAACCAATGTGAAATGGCTAGCTAGTTAGCTGGGTGTGCGCTAATACTGTTTCAAACATCACTCGCTTTTAGATTTGGTGTAGTTATTTATTCCCCTTGCGCTGCAAGGGCCGCGGCTTTTGTGGAGCGATGTTTAACGATGCTTCGAGTGTGGCTGTTGTCTATGTGTTCCTGGTTCGAGCCCAGGTAGGGGCAAGGAGGGGGACGGAAGCTGTACTGCTACACTGGCAATACTATAGTACCTATAAGAACACCCAATAGTCAAAGGTATATGAAATACAAATGGTATAGAGAGAATTAGTCCTATAAATACGATATTAACTACAACCTAAAACCTCTTACCTTGGAATATTGAAGTCTCATGTTAAAAGAAACCAACAACTTTCATATGTTCTCATGTTCTGAGCAAGGAACTTAAACGTTAGCTTCTTTACATGGCGCATATTTTACATGGCACACATTTTTACATGGCACATATGACTTTCTTCTCCAACACTTTGTTTTTGCATTATTTAAACCAAATTGAACATGTTTCATTATTTATTTGAGGCTAAATTGATTTTATTGATGTTTTATATTAAGTTAAAATAAGTGTTAATTCAGTATTGTTGTAAAAAAAAATAGTCAGATTAATCGATATCAGCTTCTTTGGTCCTCCAATAATCGGTATCGGCATCAGCGTTGAAAAATCATAATCGGTCGACCTCTATTTTAGAGCTTAGCAACTCTGGAGCATGGCCAAAGAGACCTGTGTATGTATTGAAATAGACTTGGCTACATCCTGGTGTTTTGTTGATGGCAATCTCAACAAAAATATGAAATAAATGCTTACAATGTCATATACTATATGATAAACATGTCATAACCAGTCCTCTTCAGAGTGTAGACCTATCACATGAAAGGAAGCACAGTGTTAATGTGATACCCGCTTGTACAGAGTTCTGTGGAATCCTGCTGTTAGCTCCTCTGTCATTGGAGATTAATGTAATGTCCCGTAAGTCAAATCCAGCAGTACTGTACAGTACTGTATTATCATGAGAACCTTGGTGGGAGAACATCATGGGATCATTGCACTACAATGTTAGAGCTTGAATGATGTATAAATAGCTTAGTTCACTAGTCAAATATTTGATACGAATATTTGGCATGTATCCTGAATTATTTTTTATCTGGATTTCTTAGTAGAAGCACGACAGACCTTCCTTGACAAGAGTGTCAGTCCGTTTTCCATTCGTTTAAATGTGAAACATGCAGTGCTTATGACATGAGTCAACCGGCTGAACTGTGCGTGTGCTCAGTGTTACACAGTGTTGATGGTAATCGGGTGTGAGTGTGAATTCTGATATCTGGGATCATCTCCAGTCCTCCAGCTGTGAGAACATCTCTGTTTGTGATGTTACACAACATGCATTATCAATAGTTCTTCCCCTTCAAATGCACCACTTTTTTGTTTTGTTTTAGCCCTCTGTGTTATTCTGTATGGGTGCAGGTGAAAGATAATTATTTGTTTACAAATTTTCTGAATCAGTGCATTGCCCATAATGGCCAAGAAGACAATATTGGTTATAAATATCATCTTATAATTTCCATATCTGTCCATCCCTAAGTGCTAGTAGTATCTCAAGCCCAAGTATTCACACACGTTTGCTTCCTAGAAATAGTGCCAGGTAATTTCTGGAATGTATTTTGTTCTCAGGGCCGGTCCTTGCCGTTCTGCCGCCATAGGGCGAGACCAAAAAATACCGCCACCCGCAAAACTAGAATCGTTCCCAGTAGGCAAAATTATGTTGAAAAGACATCTAAAAGATGTATTTACCAGAAGTTGAAGTTCAATTTAGGTTTTGAAAAGGTATTTTCCGTATGTTTAAAATACATATTTTCCATAATGTTGAAAAGGCATATTTTCTAGACATAACAAAAATATGTATTTGGGCCTCCCGAGGGTCGCAGCGGTTTAAGGTACTGCAGTGCTTTGCCGGGCGGGATGTCCTTGTCCCATCGCACCTTAACGACTTCGACTCCTGTGGTGGGCCGGGTGCCTGCACGCTGACACGGTCGCCAGTTGTTTCCTCCAACACATTGGTGCGACTGGCTTCCGGGTTAAGCCAGCAGTGTGTCAAGAAGCAGTGCGGCTTGGCAGGGTTGCGTTTCGGAGGACGCATGGCTCTCGACCATCGCCGCTCCCGAGTCCGTGCTGGAATTGCAGAGATAGGACAAGACTGCAACTACCTATTGGATATCACAAAAATGGGGTAAATAATAGAAATACAAAAAACATGTTTTTTCTCGACATTGAAATCAGGTTAATTTTCGGTTGAGTTGAAAATATGTATCTTCCAGATGTTGAACTCAGGCCCATTTTTGGTTCTGAATGAAAGTTGAAAATAAATAATTTATAGACGTCTATGTTTGTGCCAAATCAAGTCTAGTCTCACCAGACAAAATCTGAACCAAACTTCGGCGTCTATGATTGGTTCACATTTGGTCCGGACCAAAATCCAATGTCCGTGGATGTGTAAATCAAGGCTGGTCCGGAACTGCACCAACAAAAGACGTCCAAAAGGTGTCGGCTCGGGCCGTACTTACTGAGGTGTAGCCGACAGTGTTGCCTGACATTTTATTTTATGAATGCCCATCTATGTGGTAAGCCTACCATTTGTAAAGCACCAAAACATGTCTCGAACTTACTGGGGTGTAGTCTACCATGTCGAACCACAATGGAATTTTGTGAATTTTATTTTTATTTATTTATTTTTTATTTCACCTTTATTTAACCAGGTAGGCTAGTTGAGAACAAGTTCTCATTTGCAACTGCGACCTGGCCAAGATAAAGCATAGCAGTTTGAACAGACAACAACACAGAGTTACACATGGAGTAAACAATAAACAAGTCAATAACGTAGTAGAAAAAAAAATCTATATACATTGTTTGCAAAAGGCATGAGGAGGTAGGCAATAAATAGGCCATAGGAGTGAATAATTACAATTTAGCAGATTAACACTTGAGTGATAAATTATCAGATGAACATGTGCAGGTAGAGATACTGGTGTTTAAAATATAAACAGTATGGTGATGAGGTAGGTAAATTGGGTGAGCTATATACTGATGGACTATGTACGGCTGCAGCGATCGGTCAGCTGCTCAGATAGCAGATGTTTGAAGTTGGTGAGGGAGATAAAAGTCTCCAACTTCAGAGATTTTTGCAATTCGTTCCAGTCGCAGGCAGCAGAGAACTGGAAGGAAAGGCGGCCAAATGAGATTTTGGCTTTAGGGATGACCAGTGAGATACACCTGCTGGAGTGCGTGCTACGGGGTGTTGCCATCATGACCAGTGAACTGAGATAAGGCGGAGCTTTACCTAGCATAGACTTGTAGATGACCTGGAGCCAGTTAGTCTGGCGACGAACATGTAGCGAGGGCCAGTCGACTGGAGCATACAGGTCGCAGTGGTGGGTGGTATAAGGTTCTTTAGTAACAAAACGGATGGCACTGTGATAAACTGCATCCAGTTTGCTAAGTAGAGTATTGGAAGCTATTTTGTAGATGACATCGCCAAAGTCGAGGATCGGTAGGATAGGCAGTTTTACTAGGATAAGTTTTGCGGTGTGAGTGAAGGAGGCTTTGTTGCGAAATAGAAAGCCAACTCTAGATTTGATTTTGGAGATGTTTGATATGAGTCTGGAAGGAGAGTTTTTAGTCTAGCCAGACACCTAGGTACCTTATAGATGTCCACATATTCTAGGTCGGAACCATCCAAGGTGGTGATGCTAGCCGGGCGTGCGGGTGCAGGCAGCGATCGGTTGAAAAGCATGCATTTGGTTTTACTAGCGTTTAAGAGCAGTTGGAGGCCACGGAAGGAGTGTTGTATGTCATTGAAGCTTGTTTCGAGGTTAGATAGCACAGTGTCCAAGGAAGGGCCAGAAGTATACAGAATGGTGTCGTCTGCATAGAGGTGGATCAGGGAATCGCCCGCAGCAAGAGCAACATCATTGATATATACAGAGAAAAGAGTCGGCCCGAGAATTGAACCCTGTGGTACCCCCATAGAGACTGCCAGAGGACCGGACAACATGCCCTCCAATTTGACACACTGAACTTTGTCTGCAAAGTAGTTGGTGAACCAGGCAAGGCAGTCATTAGAAAAAGTGAGGCTACTGAGTCTACCGATAAGAATACGGTGATTGACAGAGTCGAAAGCCTTGGCCAGGTCGACGAAGACAGCTACACAGTACTGTCTGTTATCGATGGCGGTTATGATATTGTTTAGTGCCTTGAGCGTGGATGAGATGCACCCGTGACCTGCTCGGAAACCGGATTGTGCAGTGGGCAGCTGGAAGGAGGTGCTCTTGTTCTCCATGGACTTTACAGTGTCCCAGAACTTTTTGGAGTTAGAGCTACAGGATGCAAATTTCTGCTTGAAAAAGCTGGCCTTTGCTTTCCTGACTGACTCCGTGTATTGGTTCCTGACTTTCCTGAACAGTTGCATATATTGCATTTTTTTAATGGAGCATGCTTGTCTAAGATGGTGAGGAAGTTACTTTTAAAGAATGACCAGGCATGTGGTAGGCCCACCGTTTGTAAAACAGGCCATTGCATTGTCTTTATTATTCCTGATTCCTGTGACAATTTGGGTATTTAAGCTCTGAATATCAGCTACCCAACTTTATCAGGAGTTATCGCATGCCTATTTGCGATGTGTTTACACAGCAGGAAATGTAGAAGTATTTTCCTTTTCACTTAATTTACAGATGACAGTTGTGATTGTCCATTTACAACAGCAGTTGTGACTGTCCATTCCATATTTTCCATTTGAACTTGACCTGTCCTATTTTAGGAATTGTTTGTTAACATGACAGCGCATCTTTTTTTGATTGAGCGCCATTTAAGTTAGGCTATTTAATCGGAGAAACCTGCATGATGTAAAACGTGTCTGTCTCATTACATTGTCATACATTTTATCTCCAGCCTTTAGGCTACAGAGAAGGACACATACTCTTTCTACCGTATCCTACATTTACATCATTACATTTAAGTCATTTAGCAGACGCTCTTATCCAGAGCGACTTACAAATTGGTGCATTCACCTTATGACATCCAGTGGAACAGCCACTTTACAATAGTGCATCTAAATCTTTTAAGGGGGGGGGGTGAGAAGGATTACTTTATCCTATCCTAGGTATTCCTTAAAGAGGTGGGGTTTCAGGTGTCTCCGGAAGGTGGTGATTGACTCCGTGGTCCTGTATCCTATATCTGCTACATGATTTGTGTTAGATATATTTTTGGGACGGAACGTTGTTGGAGCACTACAGAGATACATCTCTCCAACAGCACCCTGGAGAGGCGCGCTGGGAATATTTTGCGCCCCTGCATTTGACAAAGTGGCCACTGCTTATCAAAGGGCCGTCATCAGCGCTCACCTAAAAAATCATCCCATATGCCACTGGTTGAGAGAAATTGTAATTGTTTTTGGGAAGAATTATGTGATGTTTTATGTGTTGTTGTTGGAGGTGCGTCTTGGTCAGTTTAGCTCAGAAAATGCCCCCTTTGTCAGTCTGCCGCCATAGGCGGTCACCTAATTTTGGCTAATGAGCGAGTTGTTTGTTTACAGCTCCTATACTGTATAAAGCAGGCCTAACTTTCCCCCAGGGGAGCGGCAGAGAGGACTGTTTGTGCCAGTCAGAAGGTGAGGGATGTTCCCTCCCCAGAGTGGTTGGCATGAGCAAGATGAGATTCCAGACAAGAGGGCAGTGACCCACAGCTTGCCCTTCACACCCCGCACTGTCTCGGTTTATCTGGTCTTTAGTCTCGTAGTCATTTGACAAGAAACACCTTTGACTCCTTGTAGGACTCCCTGGGACTGAAAGACGTCTTGAGCCGACTGTGTAATGTTACATTTTAGAAAAACCTATGCTAATTGGAGCATTAGTTTTATTATATATCCTTGAAATTGTTTTGTTAATGTGATGTCTCCTTGCAAGGCATTGCTTTTAATAATGTTTATTTTTGTATGCCTGTATATATGCTGAATGCTGATGTATAGTGTGTATGTGTATAATGCATATACACTGCATTTGGAATGTAAGTTGCAGCCTTATTCTAAAATTGATTAAATATATTATTTTCCTCATCAATCTACACACAATACTCCATAATGACCAAGGAAAAACAGGTCTTAAGAAATGTGCTGGTGGCATATCACAGTTCAAATTAAGGAATGCGATTACATTGATATAACAGACAAGGTGCAGTGTGTTATTCATTACAACAGGGGTTTCCTAACATTTGTAGCCCACAACCCCACTGTGATACAATACAAAAAAATGGTGACCCCACCATTTGAAAAAAGTGATGTAATCAACGGCCAATGTTTACTTATTTAATTGGGCCTAAGACGGTCTATTACAACGGTCTATTACAATCAGTATTTCAATCTGTAGGAAGTATCTCTTGGAGTGAGTAAAATGCATCAGAAAGGTATTGGGAAGTTCAATAATTTTGTATGATCTTCTGTGTAGAAAAGAACGTCGTCATTGATTAGGTTCTTTTCCCCCCAGTCCGATTTAATGCCTGGTCTTGTCCACTCTGTTCTGATGAGGCTTGTGGGTATTGTAGAGGGACATGCGTGTTTCTGTGAGTCTTTCTGTTATGCAGGTGAATGAGGACCCAAAAGCGACTTGGCGAAAACAGAGTCTTTAATCCAGTAAAGTAAAAATACAATCAAATAAAACAATTTCCACTCGTAATGACGAGAACCGACTGGAGACTTGATCTTGAACTGCAGGTTGCCTCGGGAAGGCACTTGAACGTAGCAGACTCAGACACCTGCTCACCACGCAGCATCTGAGGGAAACACGACACGACAGGGCGATACATAGACACAGCACGGTGAACAATAGACAAGGATCCGACAAGTACAGAAGTGGAAAACAAGGGGAGAAATAGGGACTCTAATCAGAAGACAAAATAGGGAACAGGTGTAAAAAGACTAAATGAGTGAGTTAGGAGAATGAGGAACAGCTGGGAGCAGGAACGGAACGATAGAGAGAGGAGAGAGAGAGAGGGGGAGAGAGAGGGATAGAAAAAGGGAACGAACCTAATAAGACCAGCAGGGGGAAACGAACAGAAGGGAAAGCATAATGACAAGACAATATATGACAAAACATGACAGTACCCCCCCACTCACCGAGCGCCTCCTGGCGCTCTCGAGGAGGAACACTGGCGGCAACGGAGGAAATCATAGATCACAAACGGTCCAGCACGTCCCGAAAAAGAACCCAACTCCTCTCCTCAGGACCGTAACGAAAAACGATAAAAAGGGAAACTAGGGTACTACTCTAAAAAAAAAAATGAGACACGGGTAGAGAACTGAAAGCTTTAGAGCAAACAGGACCAAACAGGCCAGGAGAGTAACAACTAGGGACAGACTGAGACACAGCAAGGGCAGGAACAAGAACAGGAGAGATGCGATGGCAGGGAACAGACTGAGACCCAGCAAGACCAGGAGCAGAAGCAGAAAAAAATTACCAGACTTCTTCTGCGCGCAGTCTGAACACGCAGCCACGAAACGGCGCGTGTCACGCTCCTGAGTAGGCCACCAAAACCGCTGGCGAATAGAAGCAAGCGTACCCCGAACGCCGGGATGGCCAGCTAACTTGGCAGAGTGAGCCCACTGAAGAACAGCCAGACGAGTAGAAACAGGAACGAAAAGAAGGTTACTAGGACAAGCGCGCGGCGACGCAGTGTGCGTGAGTGCTTGCTTAACCTGTCTCTCAATTCCCCAGACAGTCAACCCGACAACACGCCCAACAGGAAGGATCCCTCGGGATCGGTAGAAGCCACAGAAGAACTAAAGAGACGGGATAAAGCATGAGGCTTGGTGTTCTTAGTACCCGGGCAATAAGAAATAACGAACTCGAAACGAGCGAAAAACAACGCCCAACGAGCATGACGCGCATTCAGTCGTTTGGCATAACGGATGTACTCAAAATTCTTTTGGTCAGTCCAAACGACAAAAGGAACGGTCGCCCCCTCCAACCACTGTCGCCATTTGCCTAGGGCTAAACGGATGGCGAGCAGTTCGCGGTTAGCCACATCATAGTTACGTTCCGACGGTGACAGGCGATGAGAAAAATACGCACAAGGGTGGACCCCATCGTCAGTATCGGAGCGCTGGGACAGAATGGCTCCCACGCCCACCCCCGACGCGTCAACCTCAACAATAAACGGTTTAGTGACGTCAGGTGCAACAAGGATAGGAGCGGATGCAAAACGCTTCTTGAAGAGAACAGGACAACAATCATACGACCGGTGAGGAGGAAGGGAGTTGGTTCTGGACCGACTGAAGACCGTGCGCAGACCATGATACTCCTCCGGCACTCCTGTCAAATCACCAGGTTCCTCCTGAGAAGAGGGGACAGAACAAACAGGAGAAATAGCAGACATTAAACACTTCACATGACAAGAAACGTTCCAGGAAAGGATAGAATTACTAGACCAATCAAAAGAAGGATTATGACACACTAGCCAGGGATGACCCAAAACAACAGGTGTAAAAGGTGAACAAAAAATCAAAAAAGAAATGGTCTCACTATGGTTACCAGATACAGTGAGGGTTAAAGGTAGTGTTTCACATAATATACTGGGGAGAGGACTACCATCCAAGGCAAACATGACCGTGGGCTCCCTAACTGTCTGAGAGGAATGTCATGTTCCCGCGCCCAGGCTTCGTCCATAAAACAGCCCTCTGCCCCAGAGTCTATTAATGCACTGCAGGAAGCTGCCGATCCGGTCCAGTGTAGATGGACCGGTAAAGTAGTACATGTACTTGACGGAGAGGACCGTCTAGTAGCGCTTATCAGTCGCCCTCCGCTTACTGATGAGCTCTGGCCTTTAACTGGACATGAAATGACAAAATGACCAGCGGAACCGCAATAGAGACAGAGGCGGTTGGTGATTCTCCGTTCCCTCTCCTTAGTCGAGATGCGAATACCCCCCAGCTGCATGGGCTCAACACCTGAGTCAGTGGGGAAAGACGGTAGTATCGGAGAGAGGGGAGACACAGTTAACGCGAGCTCTCTTCTATGAGCTCGGTGACGAAGATCTACCCGTCGTTCAATGCGAATAGCGAGTTCAATCAAAGAATCCACGCTGGATGGAACCTCCCGAGAGAGAATCTCATCCTTAACCTTAGCGTGGAGTCCCTCCAGAAAACGAGCGAGCAACGCCTGCTCGTTCCAGTTACTGGAGGCAGCAAGAGTGCGAAACTCTATAGAGTAATCCGTTATGGATCGATTACCTTGACATAGGGAAGACAGGGACCAGGAAGCTTCTTTCCCAAAAACTGAGCGATCAAAAACTCTTATCATCTCCTCTTTAAAGTTCAGATAATTGTTAGTACACTCAGCGCTTGCCTCCCAGATAGCTGTGCCCCACTGCCGAGCCCGACCAGTAAGGAGTGATATGACGTAGGCAATCCGAGCTCTCTCTTGAGTATGTGTTGGGTTGGAGAGAGAACACTATATCACACTGGGTGAGAAAGGAGCGGCACTCAGTGGGCTGCCCAGAATAACATGGTGGGTTATTAACCCTAGGTTCCGGAGGCTCGGAAGACCCGGAAGTAGCTGGTGGCACGAGACGAAGACTCTGATACTGTCCTGAGAGGTCGGAGACCTGAGCGGCCAGGGTCTCAACGGCAAGCCGAGCAGCAGACAATTCCTGCTCGTGTCTGCCGAGCATCGCTCCCTGGAGCTCGAGAGTAGAGTAGAGAGAATCCATAGCCGCTGGGTCCATTCTTGGTCGGATCCTTCTGTTATGCAGGTGAATGAGGACCCAAAAGCGACTTGGCGAAAACAGAGTCTTTAATCCAGTAAAGTAAAAATACAATCAAATAAAACAATTTCCACTCGTAATGACGAGAACCGACTGGAGACTTGATCTTGAACTGCAGGTTGCCTCGGGAAGGCACTTGAACGTAGCAGACTCAGACACCTGCTCACCACGCAGCATCTGAGGGAAACACGACACGACAGGGCGATACATAGACACAGCACGGTGAACAATAGACAAGGATCCGACAAGGACAGAAGTGGAAAACAAGGGGAGAAATAGGGACTCTAATCAGAAGACAAAATAGGGAACAGGTGTAAAAAGACTAAATGAGTGAGTTAGGAGAATGAGGAACAGCTGGGAGCAGGAACGGAACGATAGAGAGAGGAGAGAGAGAGAGGGGGAGAGAGAGGGATAGAAAAAGGGAACGAACCTAATAAGACCAGCAGGGGGAAACGAACAGAAGGGAAAGCATAATGACAAGACAATATATGACAAAACATGACACTTTCAGTGATGGTGTCATATTATTTTGTACTTTAAACGGTTCAAAAGATAGAGCCACATTTGTAGGGAAACTGTTACAACCGCATCTAGCGGTTACCGGAGGTTACTGACATAACCCCGGTTCTATGAACCAAGCGCAATTGTATCTATTTCATTTGAGTTCTCTCGTGACCCCATTTTCAAATCAGGCGACCCCTAGTTTGGTAAACGCTGCATTAGAATATCGCCATGCCTCCTTTGCATTTTCAACATGTTGTACATTTTGTAGGCCGACAGCTTCTAATTCATTCTATTCCATTTACACCCTTATCAGGTGGCAATTATCTGCATAATGGTGTGATACATTTTCAACATAAATCTATAAATAGGCCTAAATCTAACCAAGTATCTTAGAATAAGCAAGTAAGCAGAAGCATGTGGACAAAGAACATTTCTATTGCATCTGCTCATTTTGACAATGGACATGTCACCAAGCTCAGTGTTGTGTTGTCACACTATTTTGGGTGACCCAGATCTGCGCTGCAGCGAGTTTGATGTGTTACCAAAACAGCGTGTACATACAGGGGTGACAGGCAGCAGTGGCTGTGTTATCAAGGGAGCAACTCATCAGTGTGTTTTCTACACAGCATGACCCGTTTACAGGATGACCAGGGCTATGTTTAGGCATTACGCCTGCCAACACATTTTGAATGATATAGGCAATTGTGAAAATCATTGTGTGGAAAGTGCCTTAAGTACAGCTAGCCTTTCTGAGCGGGTGTACATGTGATTTATTTGCTCAATTATACTGCAATATGAAGTTAATTAATACAATACATTACAGAATTGCTATTATCTTCACTATGCTATGAACATGATAATCAGTCCTCAATGTCACACGACACATACATCATTACATGCTCCCCATTTTATTGCACAGATCATGTGAAAGAAATTACCTCGGCACTCCTATCAACGTAAAACCAGATTCTGTGAAGTACATACCTACAGGTCGCACCAGAAGGACATAAATTCAGCCATCATTACATATCCCTCCCTCACTGAGCACACAGTATACATTAACTATGAATAATGCCCCTCATACATGCATGAGGACTTGTTTGTTGGAAACTGGCATATGGCACAAGTTAGTTATTCTTTTTTTCTAGTCAAATAATAGGTGGGTGCTTACACTGAGTATACACAACATCAGGAACATTTCCATGACAGACTGACCAGGTGAATCCAGGTGAAAGCTATGATTGCTATTGATGTCACTGTTAAATCCTCTTCAATCAGTGTAGATGAAGAGGAGGAGACAGGTTAAAGAATAATTTGTAATCCTTGAGACAATTGAGACATGGATTATGTATGTGAGCCATTCAACTCCCACTGACACACCCTCTGAGAGTGGTTTTAAAGTGATAATACACACCAAATCACAGTCGCGACCGGTTACGACAGAGCCTGGGCGCGAACCCAGAGTCTCTGATGGCACAGCTGGTGCTGCAGTACAGCGCCCTTAACCACTGCACCACCCGGGAGGCCCCGAGTGGCATTTTATTGTCCCCAGCACAAGGTGCACCTGTGTAATGATCATGCTGTTTAATCAGCTTCTTTTATTTCAGCTCATAGAAAATGGGACCAACACTTTACATGTTGGATTGATATTTCTGTTCAGTATACTTTGTCATGACGATGTAAATGATATAGCACTGCGGTGTTTGAATGTTTTTGAGGTGTCAAGCTAAAGAGAAACCAATGCTTACTACATTAGTGCTGGAAATGCTCAAATGCTACACTTTTGCCCAATGTTATCAAGTGTACCATGTCTAATGCATATTTGATGAGGCCATGAGGGCTGGGTGGTGGGATGCACTAGGGCCCGGGGCCTTGGAGCAGAGCAGAGCAGGGAGAGGTTAGAATCCTACCCAACGTTTTCCCTTTTAAAACGCCACATTTTTGGACATCTCCTTCATCACAGCAGGGAGGCTGTTAACACATTTCTCTGTCTGACAACTGCTCATTATTGAGTAATAATGAAATAGTGACATGAAAAATAATAATATAAAGACAGAAATAACAAAGTTATTCACATCTGGAGTTTATATTTTTTATTTCACATCGGCATTCCCCCAGCTGTGTTGACAAAAACAATTTAACAGTGGAGTACTATTGCTTAAGGGCTATACTCTAAATATCTAACCTACTACTTAACCATCTCTCACCGCTGCTCTGAATTTGCTTTTGCTCTTTAACACGATGTAAACAATTCACTGAGTACTTTGTAATCTACAGTGCCTTCAGAAAGTATTCACACCCCTTTACTTTTTCCAAATGTTGTTGTTACAGCCTGAATTTAAAATCGATGAAATAAAAAAATGTGTCACTGATCTACATGCAATAGATGTGGTAAAGAGGTCAACGGGGAACGCAGACGACACGGGGGTTAGAAGAAGGACGACGGTTTGGCGCACATTCAACAAACTGATCTAACAAAGTGGATATTAGTCAAATCCATCATGTTTTATGTATTATAAGAGGACCACAATGTTGTTACTAAAGTCTGATTTGGATATACATGTATTTGGCTGTTTTTGATTTAGAAGTAGTCCCTTTTCAGGTTTAGAAGAAATGACTTCTAAATTCTAACTCTCATCCGTGTAAGCTGGTAGCATATCTGTATTAGCATACAGAAATCAGTGGTGGTAGTCCAAGTTGTTTTTAACTGTAGTGGAGTTGATTGGTGACGATGATATGAACATGTATTGGGGTTGACATCTATACAAGCATTATACTCCGATTTTCACCTCAGCATAGTGTAAAATACACACATAAACAATAGCCTAAATGCCTAAATTGCTGGGGGCAATTTGGAGATTCGGGATCTTTCCCCCACGGCATCTTTCTCTCACGAGTTTCCATGGCATTTCCATAGTTTTGGTCGAGTTCCATTGACCTCTACCACATCTATACCCCATAATGTCAAATTCGAATTTTGTTTGTAGAACATTTTAGAAATGTATAAAAAATGTCAAGCTGAAATGTCTTGAGTTGATAAATATTCTCAACCGCTTTGTTATGGCAAGCCTGAATAAGTTCAGGAGTAAAAATGTGCTTAACAAATCACATAATAAGGACTGATTCCGTGTTCAGTAATAGTGATTAACATGATACAATTATCAGTAAGGTCCCTCTATGGTGTAGTGAATTTCAAACAAGAGATTCAAGCACAAAGAACGGAAGGTTTTTCAATGCCTTGCAAAGAAGGGCCAATTGGTAGCTACAGTAGATAAACATATATGTATATATACAAAAATGCTGAATATCCCTTGATGGTGAAGCATGGTGAAGTTGTTAATTAGGTTTTGGATGGTGTATCAATGCACCCAGTCAATACAAAGATAAAAGCGTCCATCCTAACTCAGTTGCCGGAGAGGAAGGAAACTGCTCAGGGATTTTACCAAGAGGCCAATGGTGAGTTTAATGGTTGTGTATGAGTAAACTGGGGATGGATCATTGTAGTTACGCCACACTACTAACTTAAATGACAAAGAATGAAGCCTGTACAAAATAAAAGTAGTCCAAAACATCCATCCTTTTTGGAACAATGCACTTAAGTAATACTGCAAAGAAAATTTGCTATAAGATGTACTTCTAGTCCTGAATACAAAGCTTTATGTTTGGGGCAAATCCAACTCAACACATCACTGAGTACCACTCTTCATATTTTGAAGCATGGTGGTGGATGCATCATGTTATGGGTATGCTTGTCACTGTCAAAGACTAGGGAGTGTTTTAGGATAAAAAGATACAAAATATAGCTATAAGCACAGCAAAAATCCTAGAGGAAAACCTGGTTCAATCTGTTTTCCAACAGACACTGTGTCACGGCTGTCGTAAGAATGGGACCAAGGCTTCAGCAGATGTTGAGTTCCACATATTTAATACAAAGATAAACTTAAACAAAACAAAATATATCAATAAATGAACAACTAAACGTGACTACGTGGTTCACATGCACAAACACAGGTGGGAAAAATACAGTGCCTTGCGAAAGTATTCTTCAGTTTTTGATTTGTTAAAAAGGTTTGAAATATCCAATAAATGTCGTTCCACTTCATGATTGTGTCCCACTTGTTGTTGATTCTTCACAAAAAAATACAGTTTTATATCTTTATGTTTGAAGCCTGAAATGTGGCAAAAGGTCGCAAAGTTCAAGGGGGCTGAATACTTTCGCAAGGCACTGTAGCTATCGTGTCCTGACCATATAAAGCCTGTATTTTCTATGGTAGAGTAGGTCAGGGCGTGACTAGGGGTGTTTAGTCTAGTTTATTATTTCTATGTGGGGTTCTAGGTTTATTGTTCTATGTTGGTGTTTGTGTATGATTCCCAATTAGAGGCAGCTGGTAATCGTTGTTTCTAATTGGGGATCATACTTAAGTTGCATTTTTTCCACCTGTGGGTTATGGGATATTGTTTATGTTTAGTTGCCTGCTCGCACTGCATTGTCATCACGGTTCGTCTATTCTTTATTTTGTTTTGTATTAGCTTAAGTTTCACTTTCATTCAAATATGTGGAACTCGAAGTACGCTGCGCCTTGGTTCGACCATCATGACAATAGCTACTTAAATATGATCCCCAATTAGAGACAACAATTACCAGCTGCCTCTAATTGGGAATCATACAAAACACCAACATAGAAAATATAAACTAGAACAGAACATAGAAATTATAAACTAGAATACCCCCTAGTCACACCATGACCTACTACACCATAGAGAAACAAGGGCTCTCTATGGTCAGGGCGTGACACACTGGGAGACATTCACCTTTCAGCAGGACAGTAATCTAAAACACAAGGCCAAATCTACACTGGAGTTGCTTACCAAGACGACATTAAATGTTCCTGAGTGGCCTAGTTACGGTTTTGACATAAATCGTCTTGGAAATCTATGGCAAGAGATGAAAATGGCTGTCTAGCAATGATCAACAATCAAATTGACAGAGCTTGAAGAATTTTGTGAAGATAATGGGCAAATTCTGTACAATCCAGGTGTGCAAACTATTAGAGACTTACCCCAAAAGACTCAGCTGTAATTGCCGCCAAAGGTGTTTATACAAAGTATTGACTCAGGGGTGTATATACTTATGTAAATTGGATATTTAATTTTCAATACATTTGCCAAAATATAAAAAACAAAGTTTTCGCTGTCATTATGGGGTATTGTGTGTGTGGATGGGTGAGAGATTTTTTTTTTTTTAATGCATTTTGAATTTAGACTTTAACACAACAAAATGTGGAATAAGTCAAGCGGTATGAATACTTTCTGAAAGCACTTTAATAGTAGGTCAGCCACAAATCCTTGGTTTATGTCAAATCTTAAACTCTACAGATGATGACTCACCCAATAAGGCACATGAACTGCCATTGATTTTGTGGGTACTGTTCGCTCTCACTGTTATTAGGGTTGTTTGGAGTTTAAACACATCCATTGTAACATTACTGCGTAAGTGTAAGACTCCTAATTGACAGCTTTGAGTGATAACAGTAATCTGTGCAGAGCGGAGGTGACACCATAAACAAAATAACAGGGATTGAAGATATTACTCATCATCGCTGCAGCAATAGCCAGCCGATGCCAATAAGGTGGTAAATAACTTGTAATGGCCAGTATCATTGTTGTTTACGACATTTAGTCTTAATATATCTGTCACAGTGGAGATGGTTTTGGTAGAGAGACTAACTAGCTATTTTATCCTGAATTATTCACTGAAAGATTAACTAGGAGCCACATCAAGAGCCAACACGCTATTCAAATTTGAACATACACATGATGTAGACGTTTGTTGCCAGCACATTTGTAGGACTTTACTGGTGTGTTGGTTAAATCTGAAAGCCTAAAAGAGTTATCAGCATCCATTTAGTGTCCAAGGGTATGGAATTAACTATTCATTAGACACTGGCTTCTAAACCATTATCTTGATCCCGTGTTGACGTTCTCTAGTGCTAAAGCCTGTGCTCTTTTTAGCTTAGACATGTTATTGTAAAAAAGAAGTTTGCATTATGTTTTATTCCAAATGATGTTGCCTTGCCTTTAATGTTAGTGAGAGAAGTGCTAAACTTGTGTGGGCTTTCTAAAGGTTAATCTGTCTTTGTTTGACCTCATGCTGGTTAACAGTATGGTGTTGCAGCCGTCTAGAGTGGCCTATTCTTAATGTAGAGATGATAAGACTTCTAAAGCTTTCACCAACTAGCCTACTCCTCCATGAGGTCAGTCTTGCTCTGGTGAATATTTTACAATAATTACAACTGTACTTTTGGATGTACAAAATTGTTCTTTGAGACAGCATTTGGCATTCTGATTGAAATACAGAGGATCTTCGCCAAGTCAATTTATTACTGAACTTACAACTACAGGTCAGTCAATATGTTAGAATATTTGAAGTTTGCCTTAGAAGTCTGTCATATTGTCTGTAAACTACTAGGGAGTTACAGCAACAGCAGAATGTTTGGTACATCATTTATAGCTTCCTCATCAAATAGACAGCATCACTGTATTGTTTTTGTGTGCAAGTCTGCGAGACAACCAATGCGTGAGTCCAGACTGGGTGAGAGAGAGTTGGTTCTGACGTTGATAGTGGTGTTCCAAGAAACTGAAGGTAACCTGCCTAAACCACCCCATAGCACATACGTCGGTAGCCATGAAGTGCTTTGAAAGGCTGGTCTTGGCTCACATCAACACAATCATCCCAGAAACCCTAGATCCACTCCAATTCACATACTGCTCCTACAGATCCACAGATGCCGAAATCTCACTCGCACTCCACACTGCCCTTTCCCACCTGGACAAAAGGAACACCTATGTGAGAATGCTGTTCATTGACTACAGCTCAGTGTTCAACACCATAGTGCTCATAATGTTCATCACTAAGCTAAGGACCCTGGGACTAAACACCCCCCTCTGCAACTGGATCCTACACTTTGACGGGCCACACCCAGGTGGTAAGGATAGGCAACAACACATCTGCCAAGTTGATCCTCAACACTGGGGCCCCTCTGGGGTGCGTGCTTAGTCCCTTCCTGTACTCCCTGTTCACCCACGACCGCATGACCAAGCACGACTCCAACACCATCATCAAGTTTGCTGACGACACAATAGTGGTAGGCCTGATCACTGATAATGATGAGATAGCCAATAGGGAAGAGGTCACGGACCTGGCAGTGTGGTGCCAGGACAACAACCTCTCCCTCAACGTGAGCAAGACAAATGAGCTGATCGTGGACTACAGAAAAAGGAGGGCCGAACACGCCCCCATTCACATCGATGGGGCTGTAGTGGAGCGGGTCGAGAGTTTCAAGTTCCTTGGTGTCCAAACACACCAAGACAGTCGTGAACAGGGCATGACAACGCCTTTTCTCCCGCAGGAGAATGAAAAGATTTGGTGTGGGTCCTCAGTTCCTCAAAAAAGTTCTACAGCACGGCAAGCGGTACCAGAGCGCCAAGTCTAGGTCCAAAAGGCTCCTTAAAAGCTTCTACTCCCAAGCCATAAGACTGCTGAACAATTAATCAAATTGCCACCTCGACTATTTACATTGACACCTCCCCTCCCCCCCTTTGTTTTTACACTGTTGCTATTCGCTGTTTATTATATATGCATAGTCCATTTAACCCTACCTACATGTACAAATTACCTCAACTAACCTGTACCCCCGCACATTGACTCGGTATCGGTACCCCCTGTATGTAGCCTCGTTATAGTTATTAATATTGACTCCTGAACATCTAATCAAATGGCTACCCATTTAAGTCATTTACATTTACATTTAAGTCATTTAGCAGACGCTCTTATCCAGAGCGACTTACAAATTGGTGCATTCACCTTATGACATCCAGTGGGACAGTCACTTAACAATAGTGCATCTAAAACTTAGGGGGGGTGGGGTGAGAGGGATTACTTAACCTATCCTAGGTATTCCTTAAAGAGGTGGGGTTTCAGGTGTCTCCGGAAGGTGGTGATTGACTCCGCTGTCCTGGCGTCGTGAGGGAGTTTGTTCCACCATTGGGGGGCCAGGGCAGCGAACAGTTTTGACTGGGCTGAGCGGGAGCTGTACTTCCTCAGTGGTAGGGAGGCGAGCAGGCCAGAGGTGGATGAACGCAGTGCCCTTGTTTGGGTGTAGGGCCTGATCAGAGCCTGGAGGTACTGAGGTGCCGTTCCCCTCACAGCTCCGTAGGCAAGCACCATGGTCTTGTAGCGGATGCGAGCTTCAACTGGAAGCCAGTGGAGTGAACGGAGGAGCGGGGTGACGTGAGAGAACTTGGGAAGGTTGAACACCAGACGGGCTGCGGCGTTCTGGATGAGTTGAAGGGGTTTAATGGCACAGGCAGGGAGCCCAGCCAACAGCGAGTTGCAGTAATCCAGACGGGAGATGACAAGTGCCTGGATTAGGACCTGCGCCGCTTCCTGTGTGAGGCAGGGTCGTACTCTGCGGATGTTGTAGAGCATGAACCTACAGGAACGGGCCACCGCCTTGATGTTAGTAGAGAACGACAGGGTGTTGTCCAGGATCACGCCAAGGTTCTTGGCGCTCTGGGAGGAGGACACAATGGAGTTGTCGACCGTGATGGCGAGATCATGGAACGGGCAGTCCTTCCCCGGGAGGAAGAGCAGCTCCGTCTTGCCGAGGTTCAGCTTGAGGTGGTGATCCGTCATCCACACTGATATGTCTGCCAGACATGCAGAGATGCGATTCGCCACCTGGTCATCAGAAGGGGGAAAGGAGAAGATTAATTGTGTGTCGTCTGCATAGCAATGATAAGAGAGACCATGTGAGGTTATGACAGAGCCAAGTGACTTGGTGTATAGCGAGAATAGGAGAGGGCCAAGAACAGAGCCCTGGGGGACACCAGTGGTGAGAGCGCGTGGTGAGGAGACAGATTCTCGCCACGCCACCTGGTAGGAGCGACCTGTCAGGTAGGACGCAATCCAAGCGTGGGCCGCGCCGGAGATGCCCAACTCGGAGAGGGTGGAGAGGAGGATCTGATGGTTCACAGTATCGAAGGCAGCCGATAGATCTAGAAGGATGAGAGCAGAGGAGAGAGAGTTAGCTTTAGCAGTGCAGAGCGCCTCCGTGATACAGAGGAGAGCAGTCTCAGTTGAATGACTAGTCTTGAAACCTGACTGATTTGGATCAAGAAGGTCATTCAGAGAGAGATAGCGGGAGAGCTGGCCAAGGACGGCACGTTCAAGAGTTTTGGAGAGAAAAGAAAGAAGGGATACTGGTCTGTAATTGTTGACATCGGAGGGATCGAGTGTAGGTTTTTTCAGAAGGGGTGCAACTCTCGCTCTCTTGAAGACGGAAGGGACGTAGCCAACGGTCAGGGATGAGTTGATGAGCGAGGTGAGGTAAGGGAGAAGGTCTCCGGAAATGGTCTGGAGAAGAGAGGAGGGGATAGGGTCAAGCGGGCAGGTTGTTGGGCGGCCGGCCGTCACAAGACGCGAGATTTCATCTGGAGAGAGAGGGGAGAAAGAGGTCAGAGCACAGGGTAGGGCAGTGTGAGCAGAACCAGCGGTGTCGTTTGACTTAGCAAACGAGGATCGGATGTCGTCGACCTTCTTTTCAAAATGGTTGACGAAGTCATCTGCAGAGAGGGAGGAGGGGGGGGAGGGGGCGGAGGATTCAGGAGGGAGGAGAAGGTGGCAAAGAGCTTCCTAGGGTTAGAGGCAGATGCTTGGAATTTAGCGTGGTAGAAAGTGGCTTTAGCAGCAGAGACAGAGGAGGAAAATGTAGAGAGGAGGGAGTGAAAGGATGCCAGGTCCGCAGGGAGGCGAGTTTTCCTCCATTTCCGCTCGGCTGCCCGGAGCCCTGTTCTGTGAGCTCGCAATGAGTCATCGAGCCACGGAGCGGGAGGGGAGGACCGAGCCGGCCTGGAGGATAGGGGACATAGAGAGTCAAGGGATGCAGAGAGGGAGGAGAGGAGGGTTGAGGAGGCAGAATCAGGAGATAGGTGGGAGAAGGTTTGAGCGGAGGGAAGAGATGATAGGATGGAAGAGGAGAGAGTAGCGGGGGAGAGAGAGCGAAGGTTGGGACGGCGCGATACCATCCGAGTAGGGGCAGTGTGGGAGGTGTTGGATGAGAGCGAGAGGGAAAAGGATACAAGGCAGTGGTCGGAGACTTGGAGGGGAGTTGCAGTGAGGTTAGTGGAAGAACAGCATCTAGTAAAGAAGAGGTCGAGCGTATTGCCTGCCTTGTGAGTAGGGGGAAGGTGAGAGGGTGAGGTCAAAAGAGGAGAGGAGTGGAAAGAAGGAGGCAGAGAGGAAAGAGTCAAAGGTAGACGTGGGGAGGTTAAAGTCACCCAGAACTGTGAGAGGTGAGCCGTCCTCAGGAAAGGAGCTTATCAAGGCATCAAGCTCATTGATGAACTCTCCGAGGGAACCTGGAGGGCGATAAATGATAAGGATGTTAAGCTTGAAAGGGCTAGTAACTGTGACAGCATGGAATTCAAAGGAGGCGATAGACAGATGGGTAAGGGGAGAAAGAGAGAATGACCACTTGGGAGAGATGAGGATCCCGGTGCCACCACCCCGCTGACCAGACGCTCTCGGGGTGTGCGAGAACACGTGGGCGGACGAAGAGAGAGCAGTAGGAGTAGCAGTGTTGTCTGTGGTGATCCATGTTTCCGTCAGTGCCAAGAAGTCGAGGGACTGGAGGGAGGCATAGGCTGAGATGAACTCTGCCTTGTTGACCGCAGATTGGCAGTTCCAGAGGCTACCGGAGACCTGGAACTCCACGTGGGTCGTGCGCGCTGGGACGACCAGAGTAGGGTGGCCGCGGCCACGCGGTGTGGAGCGTTTGTATGGTCTGTGCAGAGAGGAGAGAACAGGGATAAACAGACACATAGTTGACAGGCTACAGAAGAGGCTACGCTAATGCAAAGGAGATTGGAATGACAAGTGGACTAAACGTCTCGAATGTTCAGAAAGTTAAGCTACATAGCAAGAATCTTATTGACTAAAATGATTAAAATGATACAGTACTGCTGAAGTAGGCCAGCTGGCAGTGGGTGCGTTGTTGACACTACACTAATCAAGTCGTTCCGTTGAGTGTAATAGTTTCTGCAGTGTTGCTATTCGGGGCTAGCAGGCTAGCTAGCAGTGTTGTTTACGTTACGTTGCGTTAAAAGAACGACAATAGATGGCTAGCGAACCTAGAAAATCGCTCTAGACTACACAATTATCTTTGATACAAAGACGGCTATGTAGCTAGCTAAGTAGCTAGCTACGATCAAACAAATCAAACCGTTGTACTGTAATGAAATGAAGTGAAAAAGTGATACAACCTGTGAATGCGACCGGGTAGTTGAGTTCTATACAGAAGACGTTGGCTAGCGTTGGCTAGCTGTTGGCTAGCTAGCAGAGTTGGCTAGCTAGCAGAGTCACCTACGTTAAGGACGACAAATAGCTGGCTAGCTAACCTCGGTAAATTAAGATAATCACTCTAAGACTACACACTCTAAACCTAAACAACACAATTATATTGGATACGATGATACGAAGACAGCAAAGACAGCTATGTAGGTAGCTGACACTAAACTAATCAAGTCGTTCAGTTGAGTGTAATAGTAATAGTTTCTCAGTGCAGCTAATCAGTGGACGTTAGCTAGCTGGCTAGTGAAGACTACGTTAGGACGGCGAAATACGATAATTACGCAATTATCTTTGATACAAAGACGGCTATGTAGCTAGCTGAGAAGAAATTGCTAAGATAAGACAAATCAAACCGTTGTGATATAATGAAATATAATGAAAAAGTTATACTACCCGTTGGAGCGACGTGCAGATGCGACCACTCGCTCCAACCCACTCGCTCCAACTAGTTGCATTGCCCCCTCTTTTACACCGCTGCTATTCTCTTTTGTTATCATCTAGGCATAGTCACTTTAATAACTCTACCTATGTGTGCATATTACCTCAACTAACCGGTGCCCCTGCACATTGACTCTGTACCGGTACCCCCCTGTATATAGTCTCACTATTGTTATTTTACTGCTGCTTTTTAATTACTTGTTACTTTTATTTATTATTCTTATCCATATTTTTTTTAACTGCATTGTTGGATAGGGGCTCGTAAGTAAGCATTTCACTGTTGTATTCGGCACATGTGACTAATCAAATTTGATTTGATTTTACATTGCAGCTTGGACATCTATTTATCTGTCACGCTTGAGCCAAGCAGTAATCTGTGATATCAGGTGCTTTCCCCTTGATGTTTCCACCTGTGATCCTGCCAGGGGATCGAGCAGCACATAGGGTGTTAGCCCTCAGGCTAAAGGCTCAGTCTGTTTACATACAAACCACCCACCTCTCTGCTTGGCTCAGACAATTCTCTCTCTCTGCTTGATAGAAAAAACAAATTGACAGCGAAGCTGTGAAATCAATTGTTATTCTTATATTATATTTTTTTTAATCTTCTTGACATGGTCAAATAACTCAAGAATAGATTGGTAATTTGGCACACAGAAACTAGAAGCCATGAGTAATTTGGTCAAAAGGACTGGCACCGATTGACCTATAGGTGGCTCTGTTACACGTAGTCTCACATAAATCCTCATATCCACCACCTTGTTGACCCAGAGAGTTGAAAATTTGTATGTAGATGTCTTTCCTCATGCTGATCAAACCCATAAGGTCCACCAGGATATATTCTCCTCCGTTTTGGACATTTTGGAAAATAACTCCAAATTCAAGTGTGTAGGCCCATGGTACGTCTCTTCACATAGTTTGAAAAAAGCTAAGGGAATGGTTAGATAAGCCTGAGTTTTTGATAAATCAGGAAATCCAAGTATACTTAACTTTTACTTCACTACATTCCTAAAGAAAATTATGTACTTTTTAATTTAATAATTTTCCCTGACACCCAAAAGTACCCGTTACGTTATGAGTGCTTAACAGGAGAGAAAATGGTCTAATTCACACTCATCAAGAGAACATCCCTGGTCATCCCTACTGCCTCTAAACTGGCGGACTCACTAAATACATGCTTCATTTGTAAATTATGTCTGAGAGTTGGAGCGTGCCCCTGGCTATCCGTAAATAAATAAAACCTAGTAAATGTGGCCGTCTGCTTTGCCTAATATAAGGAATTTGAAATGATTTATACTTGTACATTTACTTTTATTACGTTGGCCGTATACATAATGAGCGGACCAAGGCGCAGCGTGAGTAGAGTTCCACATATTTATTAAAGTGAACCTTCAAAAAACAACAAAGAATAAACTAACGTGAAGTTCATTGCGCACGATCATCAACGATCATCAGCTGCCTCCAATTGGGAACCATACTCGCACCAACATAGAAATTCTAGACTAGAACACCCCCTAGTCACGCGCTTGACCTATTGCACCATAGAGAACCCCAAGGGCTCTCTGGTCAGGGCGTGACAACTTTTGATACTTACGTATTTAAAACCAAATACATTAAAACTTTTACTTGGTAGTTTTTTACTGGGTGTTCTTTCACTTTTACTTGGTAGTTTTTTACTGGGTGTTCTTTCACTTTTACTTGGTAGTTTTTTACTGGGTGTTCTTTCACTTTTACTTGGTAGTTTTTTACTGGGTGTTCTTCCACTTTTACTTGAGTTATTTTCTGTTAAGGTATCTTTACTTTTACTCAAGTATGACAGTTGGATACTTTCCCCAACACTGCTCCACTATGGCCTATCAACTTGAAACTTATGGTCATCAAAGACATTCCCATGAAGAACCGTGTTAAGTTTGGCCTTGACATCTTAAAAATATTAACAATGAACTTTTTTGACTATGTAAAGCTCATGCTTAAAATAACAATAACTAAATAATAATAACTATCTGCCTTTTTGGACTAAAAGTCAGATTCACTCCAAATTTGGTCTTTGGACTCATCATAATAGTCCCTAAAGAGTTTGAGAAAATAACGATGATGTCTTCAAAGTTTGCCACACTAAACCAGTAGATGCATATTAGCATACGCAAAACATATTCTCATAAACTATAGGACCAAATGACACCATATTTGGATTGTACAAAATCAGATTTTATTTGTCCATTTAAACCACTGCAAATCCACTTCACAGTGGTCTATCAACTTGAAACTTGTCATCACTATCATGCACTTGGTGAAAAATCTGTTCATGTGCCCTAGAGCAAGGTACTTAACCCTAATTGCTCCTGTATGTCTCGATAAGAGCATCTGCTAAATGATTAAAATGTAATAGACGTCCTTAAGATGGACAACACTGAACTCATTCTTTGCATATGTGACACTAATGCTCAAAATCATCTGCGATCATCTTCTCCTCATGAACCACACATCAGATTCACTCCAGATGTTGTTTTGAGACTCATTACATCAGTCTTTAATAAACATGGTCATGTTTTCACTGATTACACATAGAGACGATAGCTCCAACATGATGGTGCTTTGTTATCTAACTGATCTCCTTTCGGTCATCCTGTGAACCCAGTTCATTGCTACTGGCAGATATATTTATGTGTTTTTCAAATCACATTGTTGGCTGGAAAGGACTATTGGCTACATTGGATTTTACTACCAAATTGGGTGCTGTTGGTTTATTCCTTGATTTGTCTTTTCTTTTCAACATGTACATGACATATAATATACTGTAGAAAGGATGGACAGACACAATTCGATAAGGCTACTGCTCTTTTCCTGTGTTAGGCCTAATTCACTTGAATGGCAACAAAATATATATTTAATTTGAACATCATGTTTTTCCCTGGTCCTTCCATAGGTGATAGTGGGAGCCAGTGTGCAGCAGTCCAGGCCCAGGGGAGGGACCGACCGAGTGGATGCCCAAGGCTGTGCGGCAGGGGCGACAGTCTCGACCATGACTCGGCTGATGCTGGGCCGGACACTGGAGCGCATCTGCAAGGCTGTCCTGCTGCTCTGCCTGGTGCACTTCGTCATCATGATGATCCTCTACTTCGACGTCTACAGCCAGCGCTTCGACCAGATCTTCAGCCGCTTCAACAACGGCCGCAACGCCAGCCGCAGCGGACACCACTACTACTACAACCTCAGCCGGCCCAACGCCACCTACGCCAGCTACCTGGCCACCGCAGACCAGCTGCTGCCCACTGTACGACCCGAGGGAAACCACACGCCGCCCACTACCAAGCCCATACCACCTTGCCCGGAGATACCCCCTGGTCTAGGTAGTTGAGGACCTCCTTTTACACTAATGGTTAATGAAATAGTACCCTGTTCACATTACCATGCCGACCCGAACCATACTGGGCTGGCTCAGATACTACTGTGGTTGATGCGTAACCAAAGCAGAGCAGTTATTATAGCACAGCTCAGATACTATCATCATTAGGAAATCTGAACAAGGGGATTTGGTAATAGTTCATTACTCTAATTAGTATAGTGTGTTGTAATTTGAAAATAGATGTCAGCGAGATAGAGGCCTGCATGTGTTCGAGCAGCAGGCTCTCTGGCAACCACTTTCTATTCTAAAATGTAGTGGATGGAACGTTTACTCCAATTACTGTAAAAGCTAGTGTTTCTGTGTGTTTTCTGGGCTGCCCAGGTGAAACATAAAATGGATTTAATGTCAGCACTCTCGGCTGTAATATATATTTCATCCAAAGAAACACCACTAGTCCAATGCGGCGTTGGAAAGACTAACACAACAGTATTCTTTCAAATACTGGAAAATACAGTCAACTAAGATATGTAGCTGTGTGGCGTTTGAGGCTTTCAGCTAACTCAATTTAAAGCTGCTGCGATAGGGAAATCCCAGTTACCTTTGTAAGAATTCCCTTCATCAGCAGAAAACCTCATTAACTTCCTTGTCATTGCAAGGCTTTTCTTGCTCATTATGCCATTAGATATGCCTGCGAGCACAAGGCCTTTGCCACTCAGCTCCTGCTAATGAGTTTTAAGTAGAGGTCTTGAGGGAGTTGTGGGGGGAACCAACTCTTTGTGTCATGACCCTCCACTCCTATGCATCTGTTCTCCTCTTTATTTCTCTTGATTGAGGTTTCCACTGACTTTACAGTTGTTGACTGCATGTCTTTAGGAGACACATCAGCACTGAGTGGTTGTTTACTGTTAGAACCCCCCCCCCCCCCCCCCCACACTTGGCATACACACACACACACAAACACACCATCCCTCCCTCCTACCCTCAATGAGTGGTTGATGCACTGGCTCTAAAGCTTGTTACAAAGCATGGGCTTTACCACGATCCGTAAGTGCCTTGTGTGATTGCAAAGAACAGAGCTCCAGCTTTAACTTTCATTCATGACCTCATATTTTATCTAGCTAGAATAGATGCAGGCAGCGAGGTGCGTTGTGTAATTCTGTTTATCTCAGCGTCTCTCTGTGTGTAGGGTATTCTCAGATAATCACTGTCTTTCCTACAGAGATGTCTGCCTGGGGAAACTGCTGTAGGAAGGCTTAAGTAGCTTATCTGCTTGTTGTCTGGGTGGCTTGATGGAGCTGTTTTAATGACCCCACTATGACAGGTTCAAAGTGGAAGAAATGAACACTTTGAACCTGACACTTCTCTTGACCATGTAGATAGATCTGTAGTGTGTGTATGAATTAGTGTTACTGTGTTGTTAGGCACATTATGGTAGTTGAACCATTCCATATCAGTAAATTAGTCCATTTGATACATTTTTGTTGCTGTTGTCGACCAATTATCTACAATGTCAAAATCCCAAATCAGAATAACGATTCATTATCCAGATGAATGTGAATCAACTTTTCATAGAGTACATAATGAATGTTATCAAATCATATCAAATCTAATGTTATGTGTCACATACACATGGTTAGCGGATGTTAATGCGAGTGTAGCAAAATGCTTGTGCTTTTAGTTCTGACAATGCAGCAATAACCAACGAGTAATCTAACCTAACAATTTCACAACAACTACCTTATACACACAAGTGTAAAGGGATGAAGAATATGTGCATAAAAATATATGAATGAGTGATGGTACAGAACGGCATAGGCAAGATGCAGTAGATGGTATGGAGTACATGATACTGTACGGAACTAGAAGCACAAGCATTTCGCTACACTCGCATTAACATCTGCTAACCATGTGTATGTGACAAATAAAAATGTATTTGATTTCTGTAATTAAGCTATTTCAATTGAATTAGATTTGATATGACTCTGTGACTGCCACTGCCATCTCGTTCCCTAGCATGGAGGGAGAGGAGGCTGCATGGTCTGGTGCATCATGGCCAGCCCAGGTAGCTAGCTGCCTAGCCTTCCTCTTCTCTCAATGATGGAGTAGGTGCCTGGGGTGGTAATGAATTGCAGACAGAGTCAGAGACTGAGAATGCCTCTGTGTTAGTCACAGCCAGGTGCAGATAGATAGATGATGGTGGAAGGGAGAAGGAGGGAGGCCCCAGGGAGAGGAGGCCTTGGCCAGGGGGAGACGTGGGAGACTCCCAACCCAGCTGACAGGTGCTGCTTGTGTTTGGATTTGCGGTGGGCTTCCATTCCATTGCAGCTTTCTCTCTCCATCTCCCTTTCTCTCACACTCTTCTCTCGCTCGCTCCCTTATTAAAGGTGAAATATGCAGAAATCGCTTGACCATTTTCTGTCTGTTAAAATTGGAATAGTTCGACTAATAACAGTTTATATGACAAAACAAGAAATGTATCGTGTAGAGAATCATTGTACCATCTAAACTGGTGTGAAATATATGTTCCAGTAACCTAAAATACTGTAATTCCAGCTGTTTGAAGCTGGTGTATAAAACTGAAAGTAAAAGATACAAAAACTAAACATAAGAACGGTAAGCATAGAAATAGCGCACATAGGACAGATCTACAGTTACTTAGACTTGCTTTCAATGAGAATGACAGACCTATAACTCACATTTCTATATGAATTTGGTAAGGTCACCCAAAATGTTACATATTGCAGCTTTAATGGCAGTCAGTCAGCTGTCAGTGTGGGTCTGCAACCTCTTAACGAAACAAATTGTAATGGCAAAATATGGAATATTTGCCTGACAGGGTTGCAGTATTATATGAATGCTGGAGCTATAACATTTTCCTAGACACTCTTATCCAGAGTAACTTACATTAGTGAATGCTCTACCAACTGAGCTAGACAGGAGGACTGTGCTGGTGCAGTGCTGGTGTTATCACTCCCAACAAATAATGTCATTTAGAACTCTTTAGGCACACACATCTTTTGTTGCCTATAGTAGAGTTGGTGTCCATAGGTTTATTGATTTCAGTCTTTTTAACTTCCCTGCTGCACTAATACTAAAGCCAATGCTATGCCATTGGGTGCCGGGCACTGAACCAACTCTAATGCCGAATTCTGCTGGGTTTTCAGTTCAGTCTGAGGTGACTGACACGACTCCCCATCAGAGGAGACAGCTCCAGTCTTTCTCCCTGGCTTGTCATTGGTATTTCTCCCTGTGGGATTACACCAATCACTGCTGTGGTAGTGTTGCTTTCTGAAGGAGGAGCATCGCTCAGAGAGAGTGCAAAGTTGATGGATGGCTGTTTGCTCAGCACGTAATTACCAGGTCTGGGGTTATACATCTACTACTGTAGGTCAGCTGAACAAAGCCATTACACTGCTTTGAGAAATGACACTGTTCGGAATGTCTACCTGGCTCCATCAAATCAAAATACAAATCTTGACCTTTTCTGTACTTACACAGTAATGTTTCAGATCCTGAAGGCCTCTACATCTGAATTTATCTTCCAGGCCAAAATGTGTCAAAGTGCAGTAGTTTGGGGTCCAGTGCATGTACAGTTGAAGTTGGAAGTTGAAATACAATTTAGCCAAATACATTTAAACTCAGTTTTTCATAATTCCTGACATTTAATCCTAGTAGAAAATCCCTGTCTTAGGTCAGACAGGATCACCACTTTATTTTAAGAATGTGAAATGTCAGAATAATAGTAGAGAGAATGATTTATTTAAGCTTTTATTTCCTTCATCACATTCCTAGTGGGTCAGAAGTTTACATATACTCAAGTATTTGGTAGCATTGTCTTTAAATTGTTTAACTTGGGTCAAATGTTTTGGGTAGCCTTCCACAAGCTTCCCACAATAAGTTGGGTGAATTTTGGCTCATTACTCCTGACAGAGCTGGTGTAATTGAGTCAGGTTTGTAGGCCTCCTTGCTCCCATAGGCTTTTTCAGTTCTGCCCACATTTTTTCTATGGGATTGAGGTCAGGACTTTGTGATGGTCACTCCAATACCTTGACTTTGTTATCCTTAAGCCATTTTGCCACAACTTTGGAAGTATGCTTGGTGTCATTGTCCATTTGGAAGACCCATTTGCGACCAAGCTTTAATTTCCTGACTGATGTCTTGAGATGTTGCTTCAATATATCCACATAATTTTCTTTGCTCATGATGCCATCTATTTTGTGAAGTGCACCAGTGGCTCCTATAGCAAAGCACCCCCACAACATGATGCTGCCACCCCTGTGTATCACGGTTGGGATGATGTTCTTTGGCTTGCAAGCCTCCCCCTTTTTCCTCCAAACATAATGTTGGTCTTTATGGCCAAACAGTTCTATTTTTGTTTCATCAGCCCAGAGGACATTTCTCCAAAAAGTACAATCTTTGTCCCCATGTGCAGTTGCAAACCATAGTCTGGCTTTTTTATGGCGGTTTTGGAGAAGTGACTTCTTCCTTGCTGAGCGGCCTTTCAGGTTATGTCAATATAGGATGTGTTTTACTGTGGATATAGATACTTTTGTACCTGTTTCCTCCAGCATTTTCACAAGGTTCTTTGCTGTTGTTCTGGGATTGATTTGCACTTTTCGCACCAAAGTATGTTCATCTCTAGTGTCTCATTCCTGAGCGGTATGGCGGCTGCGTGGTCCCATGGTGTTTGTACTTGCATACTATTGTTTGTACAGATGAACGTGGTACCTTCAGGCATTTGGAAATTGCTGTCAAGGATGAAGGTCTACAATTTTTTTTCTGAGGTCTTGGCTGATTTCTTTTGATTTTCCCATGATGTCAAGCAAAGAGGCATTTAGTTTAATAATAATATATGATATAATATATGCCATTTAGCAGACGCTTTTATCCAAAGCGACTTACAGTCATGTGTGCATACATTCTACGTATGGGTGGTCTCGGGGATCGAACCCACTACCCTGACGTTACAAGCGCCATGCTCTACCAACTGAGCTACAGAAGGACCACAGTTTGAAGGTAGGCTTTGAAATACATCCACAGGTACACCTCCAATTGACTCAAATGGTTTAAATTAGCCTATCAGAAGCTTCTAAAGCCATGGCATAATTTTCTGGAATTTTCCAAGCTGTTTAAAGGCACAGTCAACTTAGTGTATGTAAACTTCTGACCCACTGGAATTGTGATACAGTGAATTATAAGTGAAATAATCTGTCTGTAAACAATTTTTGGAAAAATTACTTGTTTCATGCACAAAGTAGATGTCCTAACCGATTTGCCAAAACTATAGTTTGTTAACAATAAATTTGTGGAGTGGTTGAAAAATTAGTGTATGTAAACTTCTGACTTCAACTGTATGTCAAGCATAGCCACCAATACAGTAGATCCACCACTAAAGCTCTCAGTATAGGTTGTAGTGACCTAGGGCTGGGCAACATTTCAAATTAATTAGATTAATTCATATGTATGTTTTTGCGCGATATTCCAAATGCCTGTATCGCAAGAATCAAGGTTTTGTTATATATTTTTTTATGACCGTTTATGTCCACTTGTTTTCATGTTATATTTTTGGTCTTGTCTCTTTCGTTCCTTCTGTACTGTGTGCACCTCCCCATTTACACCAGAGATCCGTATATAATGAAGAGTTTCCCGTCTCAGCCCTAACAATGGGAGTCGTTGTCCCAAACGCGGGAAGGCAGGTGACCAGTTTATATCCAAAATAAACCCATAGAAATGCATTTGGCTTATTTTGGACAGATTTTAGGCTTTGCCTCTTCCTCTATGGTTTACACATACCAAGCCCCTCCACCTGCCTCTCACGCCAACAAAGTTGAGAGATCACTTCTTCTTCTCTTACAAGTGGTTTCAACTCGCTATTTGCATTTGAGGTTTGGTCCAACAGAATCGGTCATAAGGAAATTGAGACATTATTTTACTGTAAAAGAGTTGAAGTTAACCATTCTAAATATACCATTTTTATGTCTCAACTACTCAGATTGAGAGTAGACACTACTACAACATGAACATTAATGATCGTTGGATCTGGAATATTCATGCTCAGTTCGTTGCACCTGGCATTGTTGTAACATGTACCGCTAGCAGCATTTTAGCCAAAGACTGTTATATTAGCAGTCTAGTCTGTGTTTTAAAAATGTGCAATAAGGATAAAACACAATTATATAAGGATTTGGCAACTCGTTATTATTCTGAGAAACAAGGTAGGCCACTTGCGTGCAACATCTGAACAAAGTGGACATGCTAACATGCTTTTCAAACAGTTAGAGACAGACAGAAGGGAGTGTTCATAACAGTTCAACTGTTCAACTGTTAGCTAACAAATAGATCCAAGTTGGTTAAACTTGAAATATAAAGATTAGCTGGCTAATCACTAGCACATGGGCTTGAGAGATTTTTGATGAGACCTGTGTTCAATTTCTATAGCCGAAAGCCTGACACAAGAAGTTATTTGTGAATGTGCATTATGCATGGCTCTAGTTCCATTTCTAGACTGACTTGAAAGCCAGAAATGCAGTGTATTTAACCTTTAATTGTACAACTCTTATTTCAAGAAAACATATTTTTAGATATACAGGACCAGTCAAAAGTTTGGACACACCTACTCATTCCAGGGTTTTTCTTTATTTGGACTATTTTCTACATTGTACAATAATAGTGAAGACATCAAAACTATGAAATAACACATATGGCATCATGTAGTAACCAAAAAAGGGTTAAACAAATCCAAATATATTTTATATTTGAGATTCTTCGAAGTAACCAACCTTTGCCTTGATGACAGCTTTGCGCACTCTTGGCACACTCTCTCAAGAGGTAGTCACCTGGAATGCATTTCAATGAACAGCTGTGACTTCTTAACTTCTTAATATGTTTCAGCCAATCAGTTGTGTTGTGACAAGGGAGGGTTGGTATACAGAAGATAGCCCTATTTGGTAAAAGACCAAGCCCATATTATGGCAATAACAGCTCAAATAAGCAAAGAGAGATGACAGTCCATCATTACCTTAAGACATGAAGGTCAGACAATCCAGAAAATGTCAACATTTCAAGAACTTTGAAAGCTTCTTCAAGTGCAGTCACAAAAACCATCAATTGCTATGATGAAACTGGCTCTCATGAGGACCGCCACAGGAGAGGAAGACCCAGAGTTACCTCTGCTAGAGAGGATACGTTCATTCGAGTTACCAGCCTCAGAAATCGGCAATTAACTGCACCTCAAATTGCAGCCCAAATAAACACATCTCAACATCAACTGTGTGAAGACTGCGTGAATCAGGTCTTCATTGTCAAATTGCTGCGAAGAAACCACTACTAAAGGACACGAATAAGAAGAAGAGATTTGGTTGGGCTAAGAAACACAAGCAATGGACATTAGACCGGTGGAAATTTGTCCTTTGGTCTGATGATTCCAAATGTAAGATTTCTGGTTCCAACCGCCGTGTCTTTTTGAGACGAAGGGTAGGTGAACGGATTATCTCTGCATATGTAGTTCCCATCATGAAGCATGGAGTAGGAGGTGCGGGGGTGTTTTGCTGGTGACACTGTCTGTGATTTCTTAGTGGGACTATCATTTGTTTATCAACAGGACAATGACACAGCACACCTCCAGGCTGTGTAAGGGCTATTTGACCAAGAAGGAGAGTGATGCTTCTACACCTGCAATGCTTGCTGTTTGGAGCTTTAGGCTGGGTTTCTGTACAGCTCTTTGAGATATCAGCTTTATAAATAGATTTGATTTTGATGGAGTGCTGCATTAGATGACCTGGCCTCCACAATCACCCGGCCTCAACCCAAATAAGATGGTTTGGGTTAAGTTGGACCGCAGAGTGAAGGAAAAGCAGCCAACAAGTGTTCAGCATACAGTGGCAAGAAAGAGTATGTGAGCCCTTTGTAATTACCTGGATTTCTCTTTAAATTGTTTATAAAATTCCTGTGATTGTCTCCACCTCCTCCAGGTGTCGCTTATTTTCCCCGGTGTATTTATCCCTGTGTTTCCTGTCTCTCTGTGGCAGTTCGACTTGTATGTTAGTCAAGTCAACCAGCGTGTTTTTCCCGAACTAATTTTGCCATTCTCACTGCCTTCAAGCAGCACAGCCTTCCACTAGTCGTCTTCCTCAGGAGGTTAGCAAGACTGTGGATGTCTCTATTATCCCCACGGAATACCATGACCTCCTGGAAGTGTTTAGCAAGGCTACTTCCCTTCCCCCGCACCGTCCTTATGATTGTGCCATTGATCTTCTCCCAGGCACTACACCACCTCAGGGTCAGTTGTACTCTCTGTCCGGTCCAGAGACCATTGCTATGGAGGAGTACATAGAAGAGTCTCTGGACACTGGAGCCGTCCATCTGCATCTCCTGCCGGCACAGGGTTTTACTATGTGGAGAAGAAGGACAAGACCCTGCACCCGTGCATTTACTACCGGGGACGTAACGATATCACTGTCAAAAAATCGTTACCCCCTACCTCTCCTTTCCTCGGCGTTTGAACCTCTCCAGGGGTCTACCATGTTTTCCAAGTTGGACCTTCGGAATACCTACCACCAGGTTCGGATACGCAAGGGGGATGAGTGGAAGACAGCCTTCAACACAGCCAGTGGACATTATGAGTACGAGGTCATGCCATTTGGACTTACCAACACCCCCACTGTCTTCCAGGCTTTGGTGAATGATGTGCTTCGGGACAGGCTAAACTTGTTTGTGTTCGTCTACCTGGACGACATTCTGTTTTGTACTCCATGTCAGACAGGTCCTTCAGCGCCTCCTGGAGAACCAACTGTTTGTGAAAGCCTAGAAGTGTGCCTTCCACCACTCTTCTATCACCTTTCTGGGATATGTCATTGCTGAGGGCAATGTTCAGATGGATCCTGGAAAGGTGAAAGCAGTGGTGGATTGGCCTCAACCAACGTCCAGGGTGCAGTTGCAATTTGTGGTGAAAGTGGATGCTTCGGATGTTCGAGTGGGGGCCATCCTGTCCTGGCGATCTGCCCAGGACCAGAAGCTTCATCCCTGTGCTTTCCTGTCCCATCGTAGTTCCTGCTGAGAGGAACTACGATGTTGGCAACCAAGAACTCCTGGCGGTGAAGATGGCGTTGAAGGAGTGGAGGCACTGGCTGGAAGGAGCAGAACAGCCATTCCTGGTCTGGACTGACCATAACAACTTGGAATACCTATGTTCAGCCAAGCGCCTCAACTCAAGGCAGGCCCGGTGGGCCCTCCTGTTTACCAGATTCAACTTTACAATTTTCTACTGTCCAGGGTCTAAAAATGTGAAGCCTGATGCTCTCTCCCGCCTTCCTCTGCCACACCCTCGACTTCCGAAACCATTCTCCCTACCTCATGCCTTGCTGCCACTGTGGATTGGGATATTGAGAACCTGGTTCACGTGGCGCAACACTCCCAGCCTGGACCTGAAGGGGGCCCTGCTAACTGGCTGTTTGTCCCTAACCCAGTCCGGCCCCGGGTCCTGGAAAAGGCTCATTCCTACATGCTGACCTGTCATCCAGGGTCCCGTCATACACTAGCTTTCCTTCTACAACATTTCTGGTGGCCCACACCGGGCCCTGACGTCTCTGCCTTTGTCACTGTATGCACTGTGTGTGCTCAAAACAAGACTCCATGGCAAGCTCCTTCTGGCCTCCTGCAGCCACTACCGGTTCCTCATCGTCCCTGGTCTCATATATCTCTGGACTTTGTCACAGGGCACCCTCTGTCTGACGGAAACACTGCCATTCTGACGGTAGTCGACCAAGGCTGCCCATTTCATCCCTTTCCCCAAACTACCTTTTGCCAAGGAGATGGCCCAGCTTATGGTGCAGCATGTCTTCCAGAACCATGGACTTCCGGTTGACATGGTCTCCGATCGGGGTCCTCAGTTCTCGTCTCAGTTCTGGAAGTCATTCTGCACCCTTATTGGGTTGTCGGTCAGCCTTTCACCTTGATTCCATCCCCAAACTAATGGTCAGTCGAAGCGAGCCAACCAAACCCTGGATACCACCTTAAGGTGGCTGGTCTCAACCAATCCCACTACCTGGAGCCGTAAACTGGTCTGGGTGGAGTTTGCCCGGAACACTCTTCTCAGTTCTGCCACAGGACCACCGCTGTCGACTTACCTGGAGAAGAGCCAGGTACAAAGGGCGGCTATTCTCAAGACCAACTACAGGTATCGTCAACAAGCGGACCGTCGCCGGACCCCAGCTCCCCGCTACCGCATTGGGCAGAGGCTATGGCTTTCCACTCAGGATCTGCCCATCGGAGAGAGACCCGCAAGTTGTCTCCCCGGTTCATTGGTCCTTTTCCCATCTCCAGAGTCCTGAGTTTCACTGCTGTCCATCTTGTGTTACCCCGTACCCTTTGTATTCACCCTACCTTCCATTTGTCTAGGATTAAGCCTGTGTCTCACTGTCCTTTGTCTTCTGTCTCCAGGCCCATCCCTCCCCCCGGGTTATCGGTGGCCAGCCAGCGTATACAGTGAGACGCCTGCTGAAGGTTCGAACACAGGGCAGGGGTTTCCAGTACCTGGTTGACTGGGAGGGTTATGGCCCGGAGGAGAGGTGCTGGGTCCCTGCTAAAAACATCTTGGACCTGGCCCAACTTGGACTGTCATGCTCTGATATGTTTCACCTGTTCCTGTGATTGTCGACACCCCCTACCGGTGTCGCTTTTTTTCCCCTGTGTATTCATCCCTGTGTTTCCTCTCTCTCTGTGCCAGTTCGTCTTGTATGTTAGTCAAGTCAATCAGCGTATTTTTCCCATACTCCTTTTGTTATTCTCTTTTTGATAGTCTTCCCGGTTTTGACCCCTGCCTGACTCTGGACTACGTGCCTGATCATCCTGCGCTGACCTTGATTCTGCCTGCCTTCGGTACCATTTGGACTCTGAATTTGTTTTGACCTTTTTGCCTGTCGACGACCATTATCTTGCCTTACCCTATTGGATTAATAAATATTGTAAGACTCCAACCATCTGCCTCCTGTGTCTGCATCTGGGTCTCGCCTTGTGTCATGATAAACACAGTCTGCTTAAACTTATAACACACAAACAATTATATGTTTTCATGTCTTTATTGAATACACTGTGTAAACATTCACAGGGCAGGGTGGGAAAAGTATGTGAACCTTTGGATTTAATAACGGGTTGACCCTCCTTTTGCAGCATTAACCTCAACCAAACATTTTCTGTAGTTGCGTATCAGAACTGCACAATGGTCAGGAGGAATGTTGGATCATTCCTCTTCACAAAACTGTTTCAGTTCAGCAATATTCTTGGGATGTCTGGTGTGAACCGCTCTCAAGGTCGTACCACAGGTTGAGATCAGGACCACAGGTTGAGACCACTCCAGAAGCTGTATTTTCTTCTGTTGAAGCCATTCTGTTGTTGATTTACTTCTGTGTTCTGGGTCGTTGTCCTGTTGCATCACCTAACTCCTGTTGAGCTTCAATTGGCGGGCAGATAGTCTTACATTATCCTGCAAAATGTCTTGATTAACATGGGAATTCATTTTTCCTTCGATGATAGCAAGCTGTCCAGGCCCTGAGGGAGCAAAGCAGCCCCAAACCATGATGCTCCCTCCACCATATTTTACAGTTGGGATGAGGTTTTGCAGTTGGTGTGCTGTTCCTTTTTTTCTCCACACATAGTGTTGTGTGTTCCTTCCAAACAACTCAACTTTAGTTTAATCTGTCCACAGAATATTTTGGAATATCTATGTGCACTTTTGCAAACTTCAGATGTGCAGCAATGTTTTTTTTGGACAGCAGTGACTTCTTCTGTGGTATCCTCCCATGAACACCATTCTTGTTTAGTGTTTGAAGTATTGTAGACTCATCAAGAGATGTTAGCATGTTCCAAAGATTTCTGTAAGTCTTTAGCTGACACTCTAGGATTCTTCTTAACCTCATTGAGCGTTGTGCTCTTGCAGTCATCTTTGCAGGGTGGCCACTCCTAGGGAGAGTAGCAACAGTGCTGAACTTGCTCCATTAATAGACTGATGAACATCAAGGCTTTTAGAGATACTTTTGTAACTCTTTCCAGCTTTATGCAAGGCAACTGTTCTTAACTTCTTGCGGCGAGCCATCCCGGATCCGGGATCGTGAATACAGCCTCAAGCTCATTACCATAACGCAACGTTAACTATTCATGAAAATCGCAAATGAAATGAAATCAATATGCTAGCTCTCAAGCTTAGCCTTTTGTTAACAACACTGTCATCTCAGATTTTAAAAAATATGCTTCTCAACCATAGCAAAACTAGCATTTGTGTAACAGTATTGATAGCTATTGATAGCTAGCATTAGCATTTAGCGTTAGCATTCAGCAGGCAACATTTTCACAAAAACCAGAAAACCATTCAAATAAAATCATTTACCTTTGAAGAACTTCGGATGTTTTCAATGAGGAGACTCTCAGTTAGATAGCAAATGTTCAGTTTTTCCTGAAAGATTATTTGTGCAGGAGAAATCGCTCCATTTTGTGCGTCACGTTTAGCTACTAAAAAAAACCTGTATCCATGATTGTGTAAATCTATCCGCAAGCTCATTAGCATAACACAATGTTAACTATTCATGAAAATTGCAAATGAAATGAAATCAATATGCTAGCTCTCAAGCTTAGCCTTTTGTTAACAACACTGTCATCTCAGATTTTAAAAAATATGCTTCTCAACCATAGCAAAACTAGCATTTGTGTAACAGCATTGATAGCTATTGATAGCTAGCATTATCATTTAGCGTTAGCATTCAGCAGGCAAAATTTTCACAAAAACCAGAAAACCATTCAAATAAAATCATTTACCTTTGAAGAACTTCGGATGTTTTCAATGAGGAGACTCAGTTAGATAGCAAATGTTCAGTTTTTCCTGAAAGATTATTTGTGCAGGAGAAATTGGACCGTTTTCTGCATCATGTTTGGCTACCAAAAAAAAACTAAAATTCAGTTATAAAAACGCTGAACTTTTTCCAAAATAACTCCATAATATCGACTGAAACATGGCAAACGTTGTTTAGAATCAATCCTCAAGGTGTTTTTCTACATATCTCTTCAAAGATATATCATTCGTGGAAGCGTGCTTTCCCCTCTGTATCCCATGGGAAAATGCCAGCAGCTGAAAATTGCGCACCAATTTAGACAAAGGACACCGGGTGGACGCCTGGCAAATGTAGTCTCTTATGGCCAATCTTCCAATGATATGCCTACAAATACGTCACAATGCTGCAGACATCTTGGACGAACGGCAGAGAGTTTAGGTTCATTCATGGCACATTCACAGCCATATAAGGAGACGATAGGAAACAGAGCCTCAAAAATTCTGCTCATTTCCTATTTGAGGTTTCATCTTGGTTTTGCCTGTAGCATGAGTTCTGTGGCACTCACAGATAATATCTTTGCAGTTTTGAAAATGTCAGAGTGTTTTCTTTCCAAAGCTGCCAATTATATGCATAGTCGAGCATCTTTTCGTGACAAAATATTGCGCTTAAAACTGGCATGTTTTATTTATCCAATAATGACATAGCGCCCCCATAGGTTGAAGAGGTTAAACTTAGGTCTTCTGAGATCTCTTTTGTTCGATGCATGGTTCACATCAGGCAATGCTTCATGTGAATAGCGAACTCCCATTTTGTAAGTGGTTTTTATATTGCAGGGCAGCTCTAACCAACATCTCCAATCTCGTCTCATTGATTGGACTCCAAGTTAGCTGTGTCCTGACTCCAATTAGTTTTTGGAGAAGTCATTAGACTAGAGGTTCACATACTTTTTACAGCCTACACTGTGAATGTTTAAATTATGTATTCAATATAGACAACAAAAATACAATAATTTGTGTGTTATTAGTTTAAGCACAATGTGTGTCTATTGTTGTGACAGGAAGATCAGATCACATGTACCAATTTATGTAGAAATCCATGTAATTCCAAAAGGTTCACATACTTTTTCTTGCAACGGTATCTGGGAACTCTATCAAAACTGTTAGAAAAGCATTCCAGGTGACTACCTCATGAAGCTGGTTGAGAGAATGCCAAGAGTGTGCAAAACTGTCATCAAGGCAAAGGGTGGCTACTTTGAAGAATCTCAAATATAAAATATATTTAGATTTGTTTAACACTTTTTTTGGTTACTACATGATTTCATATGTGTTATTTCATAGTTTTGATGTATTTAACTTTCATATTTATATTTTTGACAACTTTTACTTTTACTTCACTACATTCCTAAAGAAAATAATGTACTATTTACTCCTTACATTTTCCCTGACACCCAAAAGTACTCATTACATTTAGTCAGGAAAATGGTTTTGATTCACACACTTATCAACAGAACATCCTTGGTCATCCCTACTGCCGCTGATCTGGCGGAATCTCTAAACACAAATGCTTTGTTTGTAAATTATGTCTGCGTGTTGCCATGGGTATCCATCAATTACATTTTTAAAATAAACTTGTGCCGCCTGGTTTGCTTAATATAAGGAATTTTAAATGGTTTATACTTAAGTATATTTTAGCAATTCCATATACTTTTGATACTTAAGCATATTTAAAACCAAATACTTTTAGACTTTTACTCAAGTAGTATTTTACTGGATCACTTTTACTTCAGTCATTTTCAATTAAGGTATCTTTACTTTTACTCAAGTATGACAATTTTGTACCTTTTCCACCACTGCTTCACTATCTTTCTACAACGTAGAAAATAGTAAAAACAAAGAAAAACCCTTGAATGAGTAGGTGCGTCCAAACCTTTGACTGGTACTGTATATGTTGTGAATCTCCCTAAAAGCCCATTAGTGGTGACCCCCCCGGTCACAGTACAGCATGCAGTAAGTGACTTTCAGCTGTATGCACTACTCCTTTGAGCTTCAGGCAGGAAAAGGAGAGCACTCTCTTTACTTATTTATCCTAAAACTTTTCCTGCCTCTTTTTTTCCCCCCATTTCCACTTTTTAAATGTGTGTCTTTTCCGTTATAATGGTGGCCTGACACTGGGGTTTTGTATTTATTCATGTTTCCCTGTCTGGGACCGGCACTGGGGGAGGGCAGAGGTAGAGGGGCTTCTCCCAATGAGGAAGACTTTTGTAGCGTTATATCTAGATCAGGGTTTCACAACCCTCTCCTCGGGGACCACCAGACGTTTCACATAGTTGTTGTAGCCCTGAATTGGCACATCTGATTCAATTAGTCAAGGGTTTGGTTATAGTTGAATCAGGTGTGCTAGTTTAGGGCTACAGCAAATATGTGAAACGTCTGGTGGTCCCCGAGGAAAGGGTTGTGAAACCCTGATCTAGAGGAGAGTCTTCACCAGCCCTTCAACCCCCAGCCTCCCGCCTGCTACCTTTCACCCCTTAACCCCCCAGCCTCCCACCTGCCACCTTCCAAATGCTCAGTGAATATTTAGGTCATGATGCAGCATATGTAATGATCCTCCTCCTGGGGTAAAATTGATTGGTTGGGAGGACAGTGTCGTAGGACTAGGTTCATTGGCTGACATTGTTATTGTGTTATGAACAATGGCATGTGCTGGGCGGCTAGAGTGAACACTTTGTGTTTTTAGCAGTGTGGTCTCTTTGGGACTGTGGTCTCCGTTTAGGGTGCTCTCTCTTCCTAGAACAGGGAATAGTGGAAGTATGGGGCTGTTATGAGTTTTACCAGAAAGTCAAAGTACTATTTTAATCTATTCCTCTGTTCTATCCACTCACATTCCCTATGAATGAATACTGTAATGTTTTGTGAGTGCTTCCTGGAGCAAACTAAGACCGTCATCGATCTCAGCCCAGATGGTGAATTAGGAAACGGACATGTTATGACATACAGTATGTAAGAGAAACGACCGGGCTCTGAAAAGAGAACAGTTCATTATCTCAACTCAAACTGCAATGTGTTCAATAATACTGTGACTGTCCCTTCAGATACAGATGACCAGCTTCAATTACCCAGCGAGACATACAAAACCAGCCCGACAATGACACTAAAGTGCTCTGGACACCATAATAGCATAATAGGCACTTTAACTGCATATAAATTAGATGGTCACATTCCCTATGAATGAATACTGTAATGTTTTGTGAGTGCTTCCTGGAGCAAACTAAGACCGTCATCGATCTCAGCCCAGATGGTGAATTAGGAAACGGACATGTTATGACATACAGTATGTAAGAAGAAACGACTAGGTTCACTCAAACTGCAATGTGTTCAATAATACTGTGACTGTGTTCAGATACAGATGTGCTTTCTATCCTCATCCTACGGCATCCAAAGGACAATCTTGTTGGGATGAACTTTTGGCCTGCCCAGATGCTTTGTGGATTCTGTAAATATATATTTTCAGATATTTAATGGGGTGTCGGTATTAAGATTGTCACATCAGGTCAGCGTCTCGGGAGAATAGTGGACACAGAATCAATGAACGGCAAAGCAAGGCTCCGGGTTTGTGCGTCTAGCGGGGATAGAAAATTGCTTCCGTCCCTTTCGTTCCTCCTCCACTCCCAGGCAACCATTAAGATATGCCTGGCCTAACTAGATGAACCTCTAGCTCTCTAAATGATAAATGACAAAACAGGCTTGATATTGTCATCTGCAAGGCTACAAAATTGTTTTCCTCTCTCTCTCTCTCTCTCTCTCTCTCTCTCTCTCTCTCTCTCTCTCTCTCTCTCTCTCTCTCTCTCTCAGCAAGCCACAGCAACAGAATGAAAATACAGAAAAGGCACAAGGGTCTCCACATACAGTATATTTACTACTCTTAGCATCTTGCCGCCTGCATTACTTCACAAAGAATACCATACCGCATGTGGATTGTTCTCAATAAGAGGAATTGTAGAAACACACTTCGCTTTATAATTGATCAATTTATGATGCATTGTCTCTAATGCATGCGGAGGTATGCAGTGTCACAGGGTTTTAACCTGTACTGTACGTACATTGCACATGTGAGCCTTGAAAAGATCAAAGGATTTGAGACAGCCCAATTGATTTAGCCCTGGACCTATTCATACAATAAGCTTTGTCGGATGGTCATGAACAATACATAATAGGATGAGGGGTTTGGCTAGTAGTGTACAGATGCTATGATGCATTGTAGTTTGATGTTGCAGCTCTTTGACATTTTAGAAGGCCAAATGGCCATGATCAATTTATTTTGTTCACTTATGACCCGAGGATTCCTATGTGGATATGTTTCATATTGTATATCTATCCTGGATCATGTATAGCAATAGCTACCCTCCACTACCACTCATGACTCATCTCTAATATTGCTTCATCAAAGTGTTTTAAGGTATGTTTTTTTAATACTTTCTTTGGTTGAGAGCTATAACTCAGTCAGTCTGTCAAATTAGCTGTAGCATTCCTCACTAGAGAAATGCCACAGGATATAGTGTGACAGACTGGCAGCTCTGACAAATTCTCCTCAACACTGTACGTTCGCAAACGGACAACTGTCTGATTAGTGTAGTTTTAACAAACGGGTGAACTGTCAAGGTAGCTGGAAAAAAGGTTATGAAAGTCAAATAAAATGTCATATCACCGTCAAAGAATGTTGTAACAAGATGGCTTTAAGTGACAAGAGGAAAGATATACAATCATTAGCCGTTTCTCTGTCCATCACGTGATAGCAGATATTCCCTCCAATTAAACGATCCTGTTAGACTTGGACAAGGTAGTCAGGCAAACTAGCTAAAAATAGAAACCTCAGTTGAATTTTTTCTCCCATATTTACATAAAAGAAAATGAAGAATTGTTTGAGTGACATTCTGTCTCAAAATGAAGGGATACTGCAGACTATTATATACCAGTTACAAAGGGGTCAAGGTTTAGACTACATTTGTCTTTATAGTCACTTTATAGTTTACTAGTCTAGTTTATCCTTAGATTCATAATATGACATGATCATGACAATATTTCTGTATTTGAACTATTTACTTCACATCTGTGGTATGCAGCATACAGTAGGTTTATGTTTGGCGCATTATAATACAGGTAACTGCCAAAGTAATGAAAACACTTGAGTAAATGAGGGATACAAAGAATATTGAAAACAGGTGCTTCCACACAGGTGTGGTTCCTGAATTAATTAAGCAATTAACATCCCATCCTGCTTAGTGTCATGTATAAAAATGTTGGGCAGGCCATTATTTTGGCTACTATGGCTATGCCCCCATAGGATGAAACTGCCCCCACCCATAGGGCACGAGTGGTCATTGAATGGTTGGATGAGCATGAAAACGATGTAAACCATATGCCATTGCCGTCTGTCACCAGACCTCAACCCAATTGAAAACTAATGGGAGATTCTGGAGCGGCGCCTGAGACGATGTTTTCCACGATCATAAACAAAACACCAAATGATGGAATTTCAACTTGAAGGCTTGGTGTCGCGTCCCTCCAATAGAGTTCCAGACACTTGTAGAATCTATGCCAAGGTGCATTGAAGCTGTTCTGGGTCGTGGTGCCCAACACCCTATTAAGACACTTTATGTTTATTTTGGCAGTTAGCCCTAGATGCATAATGTACTGTATTGTAGCTAGGTGCTGCCTCCACAGCCCCTTACCACATCAATAGTTAATAGTTATTGTCCCTGCAAACTGCAATGATTTTTCCATTGGATTCAATTATTCATGTTATAACGGTGTATAACTGAAAGGTTTACTGGTAAGTGCCATTGGACATCATGTCTAGTGGATTACCATATTTTAAGATTTAATATGGATTAGTCAAAAATAATTACTTCTGTTACTATGCTCTCTGATGGATAGGGTTTGAAGAGTATTTTGTCTCCGCAATGTGTCACAGACTCACACACACACACGCACACATGCGCACACACACACACACACACACACACGCACGCGCACGCACGCACGCAGGCAGGCAGGCAGGCAGGCAGGCAGGCACGCACGCACGCACGCACGCACGCACACACACACACACGCACACACACACACACACACACACACACACACACACACACACACTAAGCCCTCCCCCCATAGACCTTGCCTCTCTTCCATCCTACTCTCTTCCAAATCAAATCAAGCTTTATTTATACAGCACATTTCAGACATGGAATGCAATGCAATGTGCTTCACAGGAAAAAACAACTAAAAAACTATTAAATATTTACTACACAAAAAACACAAGATAAAAAGCAAAACAATGACAAAAACTGAACGACTAAAAAGCACCCTAAGGAAAAACAAAGTAAAAAATATGCGTTTGAAGATCTATTTTAAATATGTCCACAGTTTCGGCCTCCCTCAGGTTATCTGGCAGGCTATTCCAGAGGCTGGGGGCATAGTAACTAAAAGCTGCCTCTCCATGCCTCTTGGTCCTAGGCTTTGGGATAAAAGGCCCGTGGTCGAGGACCTGAGGGAACAACTGGGAACATAAGTTAAAATCATGTCTGACATGTATTGAGGTGCCCAATTGTGGATTGATTTAAAAACCAATAAAATAATCCTAAAATGTATTCTAAAACTCACAGGCAGCCAGTGCAGAGACCTTAAAACCGGTGTAATGTGTTCTCTCCGTCTGGTCTTGGTCAGTATCCGTGCTGCAGCATACTGTATGTTTTGTAGATGACCTATGGCTTTCTTGGGTAGACCAGACAGGAGAGCATTACAGTAGTCAAGCCTGCTTGTAATAAAAGCTCTCTGTATCTCTCTGTATCAGCCTGAGAGAGAAACGGCTGCACTTGGTCACATTCATGTGTGATTCGATATTTTGTTCAGATTCTAAAATAACACATAGGTTTTCTACTCCGACAAATTAAATCTGTATCGTGTGCCAGGGATGGTCTCCATAGAAGGAGCCATGCTGCCTCTGACCAGTAGGATGTAGTAATAAAGACAGAGGGCTTTATTTTTGGTTGGCAGTGAAGAGGCGCAAGTGTCAAACGCATGTTGGTTTGCAATTTTGCCATGTAAAAACTGTTACACCGGCATTTTCCACCCCTTACTCCAGGTTTGGCAATTTACATGTCTAACATCATCTCGCTTGCTCTGAGGTGGGAGGGGTGGAATATTTGAGGTGTGTCCTTAAAAACGTGCACCAATATGCCAATTTCAGTCAGCGCAACTAGAGATATTTAAGACAGACCAAATGCTGGTCTTAGTGGCAGGGGTTGGAACCAAAATTATTATCCAATCGTTTAGTTCTGAACCGAACCATTATTTTTTTTTGTTCTGTTCAACTGTTCTGACCACCAAAACCGGTTTCATCTGTATAGGACAGTTGTTAAGAGCAAATTATATTGTCAGGATTTGGCCAGGGTTGTTCCGGTTTTTGGTCACTAGATGCCCCCATTGTGCCTTTTGACCTTTTGTTTTCCCTTGATCCCCATTATTATTTGCACCTGTGCCTCGTTTCCCCTGATTGTATTTAAACCCTTTGTTTTCCTCTGTTCTTTGCTCTGTGTTTGTATGTTAGCACCCAGCCCTAGTACTCTGAGAACTCTTGTTGATCCCGGTGGACTCTCTTGTGGAATTCTGTTTTTTGTTCTTGTTTGTTTGTTTTTTGAGTATCTTTTGAGGCTTTTTGTGCTTTACCTTCCACCTTGTGGATTTACCTTTTTTGTCTTGGAGGATTACCTTTGTTCTTGTAGGATTCCGTTTGAGGTTGTGGAGTTACATGTTTTCCTGAAGAACTTCACTTTTTACTTCATTAAATACACCGTCTCAAGTACTGCTGTGCCTGCCTCATCTTCTGCCGACTATTCGTGGCTCAGTTGTTTAAGTGACTGTTACTCACTCCGGAGACCCGGGTTCGTAACCGGGTCCTGACATATATTTAGCTGTAACAGCATGGTTTAAAGGGATACTTCTGGATTTTGGAACTATATATAATAATATAATATATGCCATTTAGCAGACGCTTTTATCCAAAGCAACTTACAGTCATGTGTGCATACCTTCTATGTATGGGTGGTCCCGGGGATCAAACCCACTACCCTGGCGTTAGAAGCGCCATGCTCTACCAACTGAGCTACAGAAGGACCCTTTCTCTACTTCCCTAGAGTCAGATGAACTTGTGGAAACCATTTCTATGTCTCTATGTGCAGTTTGAAGGAAGTTGTTAACAACCGTTAGCTCATTGACTGGAAGTTTATGGGTATCTGGCTAACGCTAGTTAGCATTGGCTACCTCTAACTTCATTCATACTGGAAACAGAGACATACAGTACAAATGGTATCCACGCGTTCATCTGACTCTAGGGAAGTACATGAAGTGCCTCATTGACAAAATACAGAAGTATCGCTTTAATGAAAGACAAACACACACACTTTACTGCCAGTTACAGTGTAGGGTGCAAGACGCAACTGAAATGTTGCAGGTGAGGATGGAGGGAAGCTTGCCTTGAAGCACTGGGCATCTTGTTATGACATGCATTATCTGAAATAACAACACAGAATTATACCTACTAAGGAGTGGCTTCTATGTGGGAACTTTGAATATCTTTGAACTTCCAAGTTGGTTTAACGTTGGACCACCAGAGCAAACTTTAGCTAGCTAGCTAACAAGCTTGTGTGTGCAGACCAGCACCAGAATTAAAACACATTTGACCTTTTTGTAGTTAATAAACCCAATGTGAAATGTGATAACTTGAATTGAAAAAGTTAATCCATTCTTTTAAACAACTCTCCCTAATTTCTGATTCATGCTTCTATAACATTGTCAGTAGGCTACAGTAACCTGTGCTTCAGAGGCAGGTAGCCTACACACATGCACATCCATTGGCAAAGATTTCCAGCTGTCAGGAAGACACTGGAATACGCTTCTGAGGGACAGAAAGAGGGCTTGGCAAAGGCTCTTGACATTTTTGGGGGACTGGAAAAAACAACATGTAAAATAACATTATTAACCGTTTTTTCCCCCAGCTTTTATGAAAAGTTTGGACACATTATGTGCGATGCCCATTGCATGAAAGGTGTCTGTGACTGTAGGAAGCCTGTTTATGGACATTACGTTATTTAAAAGATTGCTTGTTGTTTTTTGTTCATCATTTTGTCCAAAAATGATTTGACTTCCTGTCAAATCGCTGGAATACCAATCGCTGTCTGTGGTGCTGAATCCTCTTGTAGGCTATATTTGCATATTTGTTTGTTTACCTTTCATGTGGAAAAGTCACGACTGGCCATATCAATGTCGATGGTAGGCAGTAGCTATATATATTTGGGAGCAGTAACGGTGTCTGGACATTCCCCCTTTCTCTTTATATTGGATATTTTTCCAGCTCCTATGAAAAGTTTGGATGTGTGTAAAACCCTCCATAGTGTACATTGTCTTAGGCCTAATATCATATGCCCACAGGAGCAATAATGGTGCCTGTAACTGTATTTACACATATTTAAAACTAGTTGATGTTTCGTTTAATTAGAATTTGATAAGAATTATTCACAGTCTTTTAGGTCATATCAATAGTGACATTTGGCATGTCAATGGCTCAGACATAATACGTTTTACAGTAGGCCTACATCAGTGTGAATGCTATGTTAACAATATATTTCCATATAAAAGCCATGTATATTTAGCAAATATTTTGTTTTTTAGGCTATTTAACATACTAGGCTATTACGGACTAACATTCAAATTTGTATTTATTATGGATCCCCTTCCTGGGGTCCAAGAAAATTTAGGCAGTTTATACAATTTAAAAAACATTACAATACATTCACAGATTTCACAACACACTGTGTGCCCTCAGGCCCCTACTCCACCACTACCACATATCTACAGTACATATCTACATCCATGTGTATGTGTAGTGCTTATGCTTATGCTTATGCTGTGTGTGTGTGTGTGTGTGTGTGTGTGTGTGTGTGTGTGTGTGTGTGTGTGTGTGTGTGTGTGTGTGTGTGTGTGTGTGTGTGTGTGTGTGTGTGTGTGTGTGTGTGTGTGTGTGTGTGTGTGTGTGTGTGTGTGTGTGTGTGTGTGTGTCGATGTTTGTGTTGCTTCACATGCCCCGCTGTTCCATACGGTGTTTTATTATCTGTTTTTAAATCTAATTCTACTGCTTGCATCAGTTACTTGAAGTGGAATAGAGTTCCATGTAGTCATTGCTCTATGTGGTACTGTTTGCCTCCCATAGTCTGTTCTGGACTTGGGGACTGTGAAGAGACCTCTTGTGGGATGTCTTATGGGCTATGCATGGGTGACCGAGCTGTGTGCCATGTCAATTTCTCCTCCACTTTCAGCCAGGAGAGATTGGCATGCATATTATTAATATTAGCTCTCTGTGTACCTCCAAGGGCCAGCCGTGCTGTCCTGTTCTGAGCCAATTGTAATTTTCCTAAGTCCTTTTTTTGTGGTACCTGACCACACAACTGAACAGTAGTCAAGGTGCGACAAAACTCGGGCCTGTAGGATCTGCCTTTTTGATAGTGTTGTTAAGAAGGCAGAGCATCGCTTTATTATAGAGAGACTTCTCCCCATCTTAGCTACTACTTTAGCTACTACTGCATCAATATGTTTTGACCATGACAGTTTACAATCTAGGGTTACTCCAAGCAATTTAGTCATCTCAACTTGTTCAATTTCCACATGATTTATTACAAGATTTTGTTGAGGTTTTGGGTTTAAGTGCGTGTTTTGTTCCAAATACAATGCTTTTAGTTTTAGAAATATTTAGGGCTAACTTATTCCTTGCCACCCACTCTGAAATTAACTGCAGCTCTTTGTTGATTGTTGCAGTAATATCAGTCGCTGTAGTAGCTGAAGTGTATAGTGTTGAGTCATCCGCATACATAGACACTCTGGCTTTACTCAAAGTCAGTGGCATGTCATTAGTCCAAATTGAAAAAAGCAAGGGACCTAAACAGCTACCCTGGGGAATTCCTGATTCTAACTGGATTGTATTTGATAGGCTTCCGCTGCACTGTCAATTTGTTTACTGTGAAATGGCATTGTTTCTGGTCAAACACAATTTTTCCAGAAGGTTACTAAGTATTGGTAACAGGCTGATTGGTCAGCAATTTGATCCAGTAAAGGGGGCTTTACTATTCTTGGGTAGAATTGGAGTTGATTGCAACGCAATACATAAAATACTAAAATTGAAGCAACCACATATTTAGCCGTGGAGCACGTTCTGATTGGCCAGTGAGGGGCCAAGCCTCGACACACCGACAACATGTTTATTCTTCAAAACCTGTCCTTTTCGTTCCACCACCAGCCTCTGCACTCATAATTCCGGTTATGAAAATAGCAAAAAATTTCTGACACACCCCTTAGTACATAACTCTACCGCTAGATTTATCATTGCGTTAGGTTTGTTAAAATATAGGCCAGAGGCTACATAAATCCCAAATAGCACACTATTCCCTTTATAGTGCACTACTTTTGACCTTTTCCCTTTATAGTGCATATGGCTCTGGTCAACAGTAGTTGACTATAAAGGGAATAGGGTGCCATTTTGGCTTGATGGGAGTGGGAGTGGGCGAGGGAGGGAAGCAGCCCTAATGTGAGAAAATGAAGAATGTGTGTATGTCAGTGGTGAGTCTCAGGCCCTGTGGGGAAATGGCAGCATTTAGAAGGTCATATGGAGCAACGCAGACACAGGGCCTGAGTAGAACATCCGGGTGGAGCATATCTACATATCTACAGTTCACATCTATGTACATCATCTAGTGTCTGCTTTATGTAGTAAACTGTATTGGACAACACAGACCAATGATGTGGATGTTATTTGGAATGTGGAATTGTTTGTATCTGAATATATCCCCAAAGCCAGTTGTCTTCTTGAAATGTTTTTTGCAGGGCTGATGAGAGATTATGTATTAGGTAAACATTTTACTGATTTAATACAGTAATGAATATTCAATATGCTATGCTCTACGGGGGTTTGTCTATCATGGGCATGTCTTACAGACAGATCTACTCAGTTCTAGCAGAAATGTAAACCGTTTTTTCCTTTGAAAGAAAATAAATGGCATGATTGATTTATAAGGTTGTGTAGTGTGTGTAGGGCGGAAGGGTGGTACAGTAATATGTATTGGATAAAGTCAGAATTCCGACTGCAAGACTATCTAAAAGAACACTTTCTATACAGTGATTACAGTGCCTCAGACGGACCTCGTTGAAAGACAGTCTCATTTACCGTACTATCAGTGGTTCAACCACAGCTGAGCCATTCCATCTATAAAGTGTCTAGTGCAGCAAAGACCCACCTGAGACTGCAACCTCTGACTCCTTCACTCATGGGTCCAGAGTCCCACTTACAACTCCTTAGCTCCTTCAATTATGTTCTGACGTGACCACATAGGACACTAGTGGGTATTATTATTATTATTATTAAAAAACTCTCTGTGGTGTAACACCAGTAGTTGTAAGGAATTCATGTTTAGCAGTTCCATAAATCACAGAAAATATACATTTTGATGCTGATTCAATTGTGGTTCTTTGTTGAAGTTTTCCCAATTGGCCATGTAATAGTGAAGTACAGTGTTTGTTTTAAATGCATAGGCTACATTTGTGCATTTACTGTAGATGTGATGAGTCATGTAAGGCTATTTACTGATGCTAGTGGTCTTTTTCAATCAACATCTAAATGTTGCTTTAATCCCACATCTCATCCTGTATCAAATCTGTCATTATTTATCCTCCTTACGGCGCCATCTTGCCTTGACAGCAGTGTGCGTGTATGTGAACCATTAGCCCAGAGTGAATGGACCAAAGGTAACGAATGGAGCAGGCAGGCATACTGTACCAACTGCCCCAAAATGTTCAGTACACCATGCATGCCAAAATTCTACTCTGCCCCTGCTGTGACGCATGTCTTGGATAATCCAACGTTTTCACAACGGATAATCACTGACAGTTGCTTGACAGTTGCCTTTGACATTTGGAACATTGTTTAATCTGGAAATTAGTCCTTAATATGTTTGACAGATGGTGTTAACATTTAAAACACTGTTTCTGTTACCATGAGCAATATTTGTGGGGGACCCAGGCTGTGGAGCATTCATTTGATTAGAATTAATGCAATTTAAAACATGTAACAACACTTAATTAGCTGCTTAAGGATTACAACAACATCGCTCAATATCAACTTTAGATTGGATTAAATTTAGGGCCATTTGAAACGGAATAATTAAATGTTTTTTTAACCTTTTGAGTTCATTTTGTGACGGGCTACCTTTTCTTTCTGATAAAGACAGAATATTGTTGAAGGTTGAATCTGGAGAATATCTTCGGTTCATTATGTGGCTGAATGTCTGAGTGGGCTGTCGAGAGTCGTAAATCTAGAGACTAATGAAACAGACAAAAACCATACAGGTGCTGTTGACATACCTTCCATTCCTCGCTGCTCCATTTGATTTTTGCACCTGTCAATCGTAGCAGCAGCACAATTTAGCTGATTGTCACTGCTGTTGTGATTTGCCATTTCTTCAATGTTAAGCATAAGAAAATAGCTTAGACAAGTGATTCTCTCTTTATATTGCCTTGGTCACAATCAAAGTAATAGGGGAATGTTTTATTGTACTGGTTGCTTTATCTGGGTGCTCAGGCTGCAATATTGCCAGGGCTTGTTAATTTCAGCTCCAGCTGAACAGTTTACGGTAATTCGCTTTAGAGTCTAGTGAAAGACATCCACCGGTTAGCAAGGCAGCTCATACATCATCTGGACTTTTGGTCGACTGGGGGGAAGGCTGTTAAGGCTGGCAATTAGAATAGCACAGCAGAATGTGGACAGAATGGATCATTCCAAGACGAAAGTCAAAAACCTAGCAGAAAATCACTGCGGAAGCATGATATTTTGTGGTGTATCCAGAGCATAGATAGAGATATACTGATCATGGCTCTGGGTGTTTCTAAATAACTTACATAGATCAATTCGTTTTACGCTGAAATGATTGCCAGAAAGCAGGAAAAGCCAAAGATTTATATCCATAGAGATACAATTATATTTCTAAATCAATATGCTCAATATCTATGGATGTATCCTTGGATTGATCAATTGGTTTCGGCTCTGTAATAAGTGGCCAAAGAGTGTCTGAACTCCCGGAAATGCAACATCGTGGCAAGCTGTTATGAAGGTTAATGCATATTTCTCCCTACAGTTGGTATGGAACTGTAGACCACACAGCCATTCATCCTGGCTATATGTGCCAGAGAGTTGGCTTGACTTTTCTTTCTCATTAGTGACAGAAATATTCTCTCTCTCTCTTGCTCTCTCTTTCTCTCTCTGATTGTGGTGCATTATGTAGTTGGTATCCCCATTAGCTGTCCTTTCCTAGGGTCCACAAAAAAACATAAAACAGGACACAATACAGAACAGTAATAGACACGAACGGCTCAAGGACAGAACAGCTCAAGGACAGAACTACATAAATAAACATGTATACTGAAAGAATATACAAACACAACATGTAAAGTGTTGGTCCTATGTGTCATGAGCTGAAATAAAACATCCCAGAAATCCCCAAAAGCGTATTTCTCTTAAGGTTTGTGCACACATGTGTTTACATCCCTGTTAGTGAGCATTTCACCTTTGCTAAAATAATCCATCCACCATACAGGAGTGGCATATCAAGAAGCCATTAAATAGCATGATCATTAAACAGGTGCACCTGGGGAAAACAAGGCCACTCTAAAATGTCCAGTTTTGTCACACAACACAATTGGAATGCTGACTGTAGGAATTCCCACAAACTGTTGCCAGAGAATTTAATGTTAATTTCTCTACCATAAGCCACGTCCAACATAGTTTTAGAGAATTTGGCAGTACAACCAAACCGACCTCACAACCGCAGATCAAGTGTAACCACGCCAGCCCAGGACCTCCACATCCGGCTTCTTCACCTGCGGGATCGTCTGAGACCAGCCACCCAGACAGTTGATGAAACTGTGGCTTTGCACAACCGAAGAATTTCTGCACAAACCTTCAGACTCCATCTAAAGGAAGCTCATCTGCATGCTCGTCATCCTCACCAGGGTCTTGACCTGACTGCAGTTTGGTGTTGTAACCGACTTCAGTGGGTAAGTGCTCACCTTCGATGGGCCCTGGCACACTGGAGATTTATGCTCTTCGCGGATTAATCCCAGTTCCATCTTGTAGATGGTTGAGAGTGTCTATGGCGTTGTGTATGGCGTTGTGTGGGCAAGCGTTTTGCTGAGTGCCAGTGGTTTGCTAGGTTCTCTATGGTGGCAGTGAGGTTATGTTATGGGCAGGCATAAGCTACGGACAACAAACACAATTGTATTTCATTTCTGGCAATTTCAATGCACATATATACCGTTACGAAATCCTGAGGCCCATTGTCATGCCATTCTTCCGCCAGCATCACCTCATGTTTCAGCATGATAATGCACGGCCCCATGTCACAAGGGTCTGTACACAATTCCTGGAAGCTGAAAATGTACCAGTTCTTCAATGGCCTGCATATTCACCAGACATGTCACCCAATGAGCATGTTTGGGATGCTTTGGCAGTGTATTCCAGTTCCTGCCAATATCCAGCAACTTCGCACAGCCATTGAAGAGGAGTGGGACAACATTCCACAGGCCACAATCAACAGCCTGATCAACTATATGAGAAGGAGATGTGTCGGGCTGAATGAGGCAAATTGTGCTGACTGGTATTCTAATCCACACCCCTACATTTTTTAAAGGTATTCCAACAGATGTATATCTGTATCTCCAGTCATGTGAAATCAATAGATTAGGGCCTAATTTTCTTATATGAACTGTAACTCAGTAAAATCTTAGAAATTGTGGTTATTTTTTGTTCAGTGTACAATATATATAGCAGATCCCACGTCTCTTCACCACCATGTCCCACGTCTCTTCTGCCTGCCCGCGAAGTGCCTTCTCTACCTCCTGCTTTTTGGTCAAGAGATCTGGGAGGCTGTTACTAAATATATTCAGTTGGCAACAAGTATTGGCAGATTCCATTATACATGTTTTTAGCATTAACTGTCTTTTTTTCTTAAAGAAGACCCAGTATTGCTAACAAAGTTGGCAATACCATCCAGTAACTAACAAACGAATTGACTTAAAACAATGGCTGTAACAAATTGTGACTTAATTGTTAATTGTTATTGATCTCGGGAACACACAACCAAATCTCCAGCAGTCTTGTGACGAGAGGCTAGCTCAATAGTCCACCTGCGTAGAGAGAAGGGTGGAGGCAGATCCACCAAGCATTAGGCTATATCCAGGTAGAAATAGGGCAACAGTTGCATCTCTAATGGCACCCTATTCCATCTTTACTGCACTACTTTTGACGAGGGCCTTTTGGTAGGCCATCATTGTAAATAAGAAATTGTTCTTAACTGACTTGCCTAGTAAAAAAAAAAAAATAGGGTGCCGTTTGAGAAGCATCCAACGCTGCTGGATTTAGAGTAAACCAGCAGCAGTAGCAGTATCCATGGTATTGCTCATGCTCCCACAGTGGTAAGGCTAGCCTACACTCTGTACAGACTGCACTGGCAGTGGCAGACTCTGCTTCCACACAATAAATTAATAGGCCTATAGTCATTTTTGGTGATGCACTCGTTTGAGAATTTCTGCTGGCAGGTGCCAGACAAAAGAAAATAGTTTCCGTCAAGGCACTTACGAAATGAAAAAAAGTTGAGGTTTCTTAATCTTACTACTGTAATCATGTTATTGAGTGCTCCTGACATCTTCCATCGAATTCATCTGAATTGAGTGTCAGATATTAGAGATTAGATATCTGACACGAAAGTTGATATGCAGAAGCAGAATACAACTGTTGCTATTGGACATGTATAGTATACACTGAGTGTACAGAACATTAAGAACACCTTCCTAATATTGAGTTGCAACCCCCCTCTTGCTCTCAGAACAGCCTCAATTCATCGGGGCATGGACTCTACAAGGTGTCGAAATGGCCCATGTTGACTAATGCTTCCCACAGTTGTCAAGTTGACTGGATGTCCTTTGGGTGGTGGACCGTTCTTGATACACACGGGACACAGTTGAGCATAAAAAAACTAGCAGCGTTGCGGTTCTTGACACAAACCGGTGCACCAGGCACCTACTACCATATCCCGTTCAAAGGCACTTAAATATTTTGTCTTGGCCATTCACCCTCAATGGCACACATACGTAATCCATGTCTCAATTGTCTAGAAGCTTAAAAATCCTTCTTTAACCTGTCTCCTCCCCTTCATCTACACTGATTGAAGTGGATTTAACAAGTGACATCAGTAAGGGATCATAGCTTTCACCTGGTCAGTCTATGTCATGGAAAGAGAAGGTGTTCTTAATGCTTATTACACTCAGTGTATACTGGAAATTAATCCATTAGTCTATGGCCATATACTTCAATCACACTCAGGGATAGATAGTCTTACAGTACATTTTCTAGCGTCACTCAATGACATACAGCCCACTCTCTCCTTAGTCTTCTGTGTAAAACATACTGCTTTGGATTCATTTGCTGCTGGTACCAGGCGTCCAGTTTGGGGGTGGTAGTCAAGCTATTTCCTTGTACATGCCTTTCTGCTCAGATAACCATCCTGCTAGTAAGGTACAGGGATTGTACTTGGCCCCGTTCTACATTTGGCGCTGCCTGGTCTGCCTGTGTGTCTGCCATGGCCATGCTTATAGGGATTGGCCCACTGAGGGCCCAAACCTTATGTCCTCTGACCCAATTAGACTGAGACTGGCTGGTTGGTTCTGCCACCCGTCTTTGGGATGGGACCACAGTCTCCTCTATCACTGTCAGGCCATTATAAAATCTGGTGGAAATATTATTCTCTCCCTCTCTCGCTCTCTCTCTCTCTCTCTCTCTCTCTCTCTCTCTCTCTCTCTCTCTCTCTCTCTCTCTCTCTCTCTCTCTCTCTCTCTCTCTCTTTCTCTCTCTGTGTCGTTGTCACTGTCTCTCTCTCTGTGTCTCTCTTTGTGTCTCTCTGTCTCTGTCTTTCTCTCTCTCGCTCTCTCTGTTTCTCTGTCTCTCTCTCCCTTTGACTCTGCTGTAGATGCAGCGATCCACCTTGCTTCCAAACCACACCTGGCCATATTTGTCCTTTTTGCAATGCTAATGTTTGACTCATAGTTTCTGAGAGAGAGGCTCTTGAAGTTAATGAAGAGGTAGTGGTTTTTCATTGTAGCTACCAGCTACTGTTTAGCATACTGTGCGGTGTGATGGCAAAAAAAGTAAGCTAATCAAGGCTGTGCTTTTCACTTTTATTGGATTTGAGTGTTTCACTTCTATTTTTCACTAGGGTGCCCTACGATGAGTTAGTATTGGCTACTTATTGCTCCACGATTCAAAACACTTGCAGATATTGAAGTGTTTACATTATGTTAATGAAATTATTCCTGATTGCTCAAGTATTAGGCCTGCAGTCTGCTATAATAAGGCAGTAAAGGTTTGCCTTCTGACTTTTTTTGGTTGATAATAACTCCTAGCTTTTCTGTAAACATTAAAGGTGGTAGGCAAAATATAACATGCAATACCAAATAGAACAGCAGAAGTTTGGAAGACCTTTTCCTCCTCTGAGGAATTGGGATTATGTTTTAAACTGACAAATGTTGCCTCACTAAGTATTAATTAGAAGTGCTCTAGAGTTTTAGCTTCGAGGTATGGCAATATGGCTCTGAATATTCCGGAATGAGAGATACAGTACTACAGCATGCCATAAACCCCCATGTCACTGCTGTAGTACTGGTGCTGGCCTTCTAACTCTTCCCAAGAAAACTTGATGTTTCCCCGCCAACTTACTTTTTTGTCACTTGTGATAAGGGCTGGGAGGAGATGAGAAGTCTCAAATAGCTGACAAAGTTGTACGCGTAGCTAATGGCTTGTCTTAATCTTTGCCTCTGGTGCCAATTTACCATTTGACTGCCGTACCTACACCAAGGGAGCTCAATTTCAGAGTGGAGGAGAGAAATGCAGTAAAATGATGCACGACATCCAACTCACTCAGCTACCATTAAGGCATTTATATGGAAAGAACAGAAAAAACACACTTAACCACACTGACCTATCACTGGAACAGTAATACTATAGTCCAGGGATCATCAACTAGACTCAGCCGCGGGACGATTTATTTTATTACGCGGATGGTCAGGGGGCCGGAACATAATTACAAATCATTTGTTGACTGCAAATTTCCTGCAAGAAGCCCAAACAGATATACAATGCATTTGGAAAGTATTCAGACCCCTTGACTTTTTCCACATTTTGTTACGTTACACCCTTATTCTAAAATGTATTTTTTTTTATTCCCCTCATCAATCTACACACAATACCTCATAATGGCAAAGCAAAAACTGTTTAGACATTTTTGCTAATTTATTAAAATAAAAACTGATATCACATGTACATAAGTATTCAGATCCTTTACTTAGTACTTTGTTGAAGCACCGTTGGCAGCGGTTACAGCCTTGAGTCTTCTTGGGTATGACACTACAAGATTGGCACACCTGTATTTGGAGAGTTTCTCACATTCTTCTCTGCAGATCCTCTCAAGCTCTGTCAGGTTGGATGGGGATTATAGCTGCACAGCTATTTTCAGGTCTCTCCAGAGATGTCCGATTGGGTTCAAGTCCGGGTTCTGGCTGGGCCACTGAAGGACATTCAGAGACTTGTCCCGAAGCCACTCTTGCAATGTCTTGGCTGTCTGCTTAGGGTCGTTGTCCTGATCCCTGCCTCCCAGACCCTGCCATGGAAAAACATCCACACAGCATCCTTTAGGTGCCTTTTGGCAAACTCCCAGTGGGCTGTCATGTGCCTTTTACTGAGGAGTGGCCACTCTACTATAAAGGTCTGATTGGTGGAGCGCTGCAGTGATGGTTGTCCTTCTGGAAGGTTCTCCCATCTCCGCAGAGGAACTCTGGAGCTCTGTCAGAGTGACCATCGGGTTCTTCATCACCTCCCTGACCAAGGCCCTTCTCCCCCGATTGCGCAGTTTGGCCGGAAACATCTCAAGGGTGATCAATGGATAAAAAGGATGCACCTGAGCTCAATTTCAAGTCTCATAGCTAAAGGTCTGAAAACTTATGTGAATACGGTATTTACAGATTTTTTTTCAAATATATAATAAAAACTACTTTTGCTTTGTCATTATGAGGTATTGTGTGTAGATTGATGAGGATTTTTGGTTTATTTAATCAATTTTAGAATAATGCCATGCAATTTCCGTAGACGAACATTGGCAGTATAGCTCAATGACTTTCAAAGTGGCATCGTCATAGGATGCCACCTTTATAACAAGTCAGTTCTTCAAATTTGTGCCCTGCTAGAGCTGCCCCGGTCAACTGCAAGTGCTGTTATTGTAAAGTGGAAAGGTCTAGGAGCAACAATGGCTCAACCGTAAAGTGGTAGGCCACACAAGCTCACAGAATGGGACCGGCGAGTGCTGAAGCAGATAGTGCATATAAATCGTCTATCCTCGGTTGCAACACTCACTAGAGAGTTCCAAACTGCCTCTGGAAGCAACATCTGCACAATAACTATTTGTCGGGAGCGTCATGCTTAAGATCAGCATGCATAATGCTAAACGTTGGCTGGAGTGGTGTAAAGCTCACCGCCATTGCACTCTGAAGCCGTGGAAACGCGTTCTCTGGAGTGGTGAATCTCGCTTCACCATCTGGCGGGGTAGCGGTTACGGACGGTTATGGCATTGAGTCCCGGGTAGTTAATGCAAGGACATAATCCACCGTCTTTTTTGGCATCCATATCAGCTCATTCGGGAGGAGATAGGGAAAAGATCCGACCCATGGGGGGGCAGGTGCCCGGAAACAGGTCGATGGGGCAATCGAAAGGTCTATGGGGTGGTAGCATTGTGGCCCTCTGTTTGCTAAATACCGGTTTGAGGTCATGGTAACACTCGGGAACTCGAGACAGATCGATGGATTCTAGAGACTCGGGAGGAGAACTCAGGGAACTCTGGAAGATACAAGTGGCTTGGCACGTAGGACCACACTGCTTGACAGTGCCCACAGACCAGTCGATGTGAGGGTTATGGCTGTGAAGCCAGGGGTAGCCAAGGCGAGAGGGAACTTGGAACAGGAGATCAGATGAAAGTTCATCACTTCCTGGTGTTGGGAAACTGAAAGTCACAAGGGGGTAGTGACGCGAGTGACATGTCCAGATCCCAGAGGGCTTCCATCCAACGTAGTAACCCTCATGGAGTCCCTTAGAGGTTCAGAGGGGACGCCATTCTCCTTCACCCAGATACCATCCATGAAGTTTCCTGCGGCTCCAGAGTCTACCAAGGCTTGAAGGGGAAGCTTGGGGTTGTCCCAGGAAAGGGTGACTGGAATGAGCAGAAGGGAGTTGGACGGATGGGAGAGGATTATGTTTTCTGTTACAGTCCCCCCAGGCCTGCACGGGACAGTGTGTTTCCCTGGAGACCGGGACACATGAAGCGGAAATGGCCCGGTTTGACGCAATATAGACAGCATCGCTCCCTCATCCGGCGGTGTCAGCCTGGGAGATGCGTCCAATCTGCATGGGTTCCGGTAGAGCCAGCGAGGATAAAGGTGGGGACTCGGAGCTGGGACCGATAGGAGCTAGGGCGAGAGGTCTATGGTTGAGCTCTCTCTCTCTCTCAGACACTGGTCTATGCGAGAGGCCAACTTGATCAGGGACTCGAGGTTGTCCGGTGGATCTCGAGTGGCCAGTTAATCTTGGATGGTGTTGGAAAGACCCTTCAGAAAGCACACTATGAGCGCATCGTTATTCCAGCCACTCGCTGCTGTGGAACTGGATGGAATAGTCCGCTACGCTGCGCCGACCTTGGTTGGAGAGTCAGGAGATGTTTGACTGAGTCAGGGCCGCTGGTAGGACCTTGAAACACTCGCTTGAATTCCTCAGCAAAGGCAAAGTAGCTGGCACAGCAGGGACTTTGGGCATCCTACACAGCAGTAGCCCAGGCCCGGGCTTTTTCCGACAGCAGGGTGATCATATATGCGATCTTGGACCGGTCGGTGGGAAACGACGAGGGTTGCAGCTCGAAGGAGAGAGAACGTTGGGTGAAAAACCCCTTACAAGCACCTGAGAACCGTTGGGGAGGCGGAAGACGAGTTTCAGCCAGGGGGTTATCTGCCACAGGCACTTGAATCTGAGGTACTGGGGCGGGAGCGGTTGTCAGCATCTCTGACAGAAGTTGAGAATGTCTAACCATTAAGGCATCTTGCTGAACCAGAGCGGCTTCGTGGCATTGGACAGTCCCCTTGTGGTGGGACAGCGGGGCAAAAAGGTCCTAGGAACTGGCTGCCTCTGGGTTCATTTGGCTCTGTGTTTCTGTCAAGAACCGGTACGAACTTGGGTCTCCGGTGTGAGAAAGTCACTTAGCAAACTGAGCCACTAATAGTCGGCAGAACCCAAAAGATGAGGCTGACACAGCAGTACTTGAGACAGTGTTTTAATAAAGTAAAAAGGAAAGTTCTTCAGGCAAAAATATAAATCCACAACGTCAAAAGTAATTCCAAGAGAAAAAGGTAATCCTCCAAGTCAAAAGGTAAATCCACAAGGTGGTAGGTACAGCAGGGAAAAAGCCTCAAAAGATAATCAAAAATAAATAAACGAGAACAAAAACAGAGTACCACAAGAGAGTCCAACTGGAGCAACAAATGTTCACAGCATCGCTGGGGCTGGGTGCTAACATTCAAACACAGAGCAAAGAACTGAGAAAAACGAAGGGTTTAAATACATTCAAGGGAAACGAGGCACAGGTGCAAATAATAGTCTGGAAACAGGGGAAAACAAAAGGGTCAAAAGCACAATGGGGGCATCTAGTGGCCAAAACCAGAACAATCCTGGCCAAATCCTGACAGCGTTCAGTTCACAAATCCAAATTCATGACGCACGAGCAGACGAAAAGTCAAAAAGTTCCGTTACAGTCCGTAGAAACATGTCAAACGAAGTATAGAATCAATCTTTTGGATGTTTTTAACCTAAATCTTCAATAATGTTCCAACTGGAGAATTCCTTTGTCTGTAGAAATGCAATGGAACAGAGCTCGCTCTCACGTGAACGAGCGTCACGAGCTCATGGCACTCTGCCAGACACCTGGCTCAAACAGCCCTTATGAGCCCCCACTTCACAGTAGAAGCATCAAACAAGTTTCTAAAGACTGTTGACATCTAGTGGAATCCTTAGGAACGATGCACAAGCAAGGTCAGTACAGAAATGGTTTGTCGAGACTGATGTGGAAGAACTTGACTGGTCTGCACAGAGCCCTGACCTAAACCCTATCGAACACCTTTGGAATTAATTGGAATGCTGACATGAGGGAGCGTAATCATCGACTGACACTAATTAGCATAACGCAACGGGCATAAATATTCCTAGAAAATATTCCTATTCATGAAAATCACAAGTAAAATATATTGAGACACAGCTTAGCCTTTTGTTAATCACCCTGTAATAATAATAATATATGCCATTTAGCAGACACTTTTATCCAAAGCGACTTACAGTCATGTGTGCATACATTCTACGTATGGGTGGTCCCGGGGACCGAACCCACTACCCTGGCATTACAAGCGCCATGCTCTACCAACTGAGCTACAGAAGGAGCTACAGAAGGACCCTGTCATCTCAGATTCTCAAAATATGCTTTACAGCCAAAGCTAGACAAGCATTTGTGTAAGTTTATCGATAGCCTAGCATAGCATTTTGTCCAGCTAGCAGCAGGTAACTTGGTCACGGAAATCAGAAAAGCAATCAAATTAAATCGTTTACCTTTGTTGAGCTTCGGATGTTTTCACTCACGAGACTCCCAGTTAGATAGCCAATGTTACTTTTTTCCCAAAATATTATTTTTGTAGGCGAAATAGCTCCGTTTGTTCTTCACGTTTGGCTGAGAAATCGCCCGGAAATTGCAGTCACAAAAACGCCGAAAAATATTCAAAAAAATTAGCTCCATAACATCGACAGAAACATGGCAAACGTTGTTTATAATCAATCCTCAAGGTGTTTTTCAAAAATCTATTCGATAATATATCCACCGGGACAATTAGTTTTTCAGTAGGACCGATTGGAATAATGGCTACCTCTGTATTTTACTCGAGAATCACTCTGGGAGCATCAGGTGACCACTTGCGCAATGTAGCCGCTTACGGGTATTATTCAACATAAATGCGTAAAACTACGTCACAATGCTGTAGACACCTTGGGGAATACGGAAAAAAAGTAATCTGGTTGATAGCACATTCACTGCTCAATAGGGACGCATTGGAACACAGCGCTTTCAAAACATGAGGCACTTCCGGATTGGATTTTTCTCAGGCTTTTGCCTGCAACATCAGTTCTGTTATACTCACAGACACTATATTTACAGTTTTGGAAACTTTAGAGTGTTTTCTATCCTAAGCTGTCAATTATATGCATATTCTAGCATCTTACGTTATTTTTCCAAAAATGAATATACTGCCCCCTAGTCATGTTCTTGTGGCTGAATGGAAGTAAGTCCCCACAGCAATGTTCCAACATCTAGCGGAAAGCCTTCCAAGAAGAGTGGAGGCTGTCATAGCAGCAAAAGGGGGACCAACTCCATATTAATACCCATGGTTTTGGAATGAGATGTTTGATAAGTAGGTGTCCACATACTTTTGGTGTGGTAGTGTATCTCTCTGTTATGCTTGGGAATACTTTGGACTAGATTTCTAAAATAAATATAATTTGGAGCTGGTTTTCTGGTGTTTTTACAGCCCCCCCCCCCAATTTATTTTTTGGGGGTAGCCAATTAAAATCACAAATTGGGAAACCCTGGCTGTTAGTTGGGGAACGCTGCTATAGTCCTATCATATTAAGCCAATATTGGCTATAGGTTATAGCTAAGTTTGTCACAGTTGTGAAATATGTTTTAATCAAATAGCCTAGTAGTCAGTCATAATCACTCTCTTTATTAGTTTTGCCTGTCCTTGGTCCACTCTGTACAGTCATTGTGTGTGTCCCAAATGGCATCATATTCTCTATACAGTATACTGACAGTATAGTGCACTACTTTTGAATATGGCACCTGGAATAGGGGGGCCATTTGGAATACACCAAATTGAATTGTCCCATGTGGTGCAATTGGTAGAGCATGGCGCTTGTAACGGCATGTATGTGGGTTTGATTCCCACGGAGGATCCGTATGAAAAAGTGTGAACATGTGTCCACTCAGTTCTGTACGTCACTTCGGATTAGAGCGTCTGCTAAATGACAAAGTGTGAATGTAAAATTGTGTGAACGTTAGGGGTGTTGTAGGGAGCATTCACTCTGTGATGCTCTAGACACAGTCTACAGATTGAGGGTAAAGGGGGGAGAGATCACAAGAAGGAAGCTGTATAGTTTCACAGTCAACCCTGACAGAGAAGTACCTACCAGGCCAGAGGAAAGGCAGTGCTGAGAGGAGGAGATGAGTGTACAAACACATGGGATCACTTCCTGTGTTTTTCCTCTTACTCCCCTCTTCTTTCCAGTCTGCTGCTCTCATTTTGTGTCAATCCATCACCGAGAATGTTTGCCCTGTTGTTCATCAATCTATACACCCATGCAGATTTCCAATGTGGGGCCTCATAAATGCTTGGGTTATGCTAATATAAGCACTGTCAGAGTTCACTATTTCCAGGGCTTGGCAGAAAAATGGTTCTTTGCCTAGTATCCTGACACACGTCAGACCTTTGATTAAAAGTCTATATATTCATAATAGTCTCACCACCAGTTAATAACTCCAATGTTGTTATTGTATGTCTAGTTTTATTGAGGATGGCAATTGATTGAGTGTCACTCACCTGAAATATGGAACAGGAACTGATGTCTTTATATCCTGCATTTTCTCCTTCTTTCATTGTCCGCCCCCTCTCTTACTATAATAATTTCCAGGCGTATTTGCACGAGATGCCATTTGAATACTGTTTTATATACTGTATATTACCTGAGTTAGGGCTGGCTGATATATCAAATTAATTTGATTAATTTGAATTGATGTTTTTGCGTGATATTCCAAATGCCAGTATCACAGGTTGTAGGTTTTTTGTATTTTTCATTTTTATGAGCGTTTATGTCCGCTTGAGCTCATGTTGTCTTTTTGGTCTTGTATCGTTCACTCTTTCTGTGCTGTGCACCTTCCCATGTACACCAAAGATCTGTATATAATGACGAGGTGCTCATGTCTCCGCCTTAACAATGGGAGTTGTTATCTCAAAGGCGGGAAGGCGGGAGACAAGATTAGGTTCAAAATAAGCGCATAGAAACACATTGGGCTTATTTTGGACAGATTTTGGTGAGAGTGAATCCTCTCGCTTTGCCTCTTTCTCCCAAGACCCTCCCCCTACCACTCGCAACAACAAAGATCAGAGGTCACTTCTTCCTCTCTGAAGAGATTTCAACTTGCTATTTGCATTTGAGGCTTGGCCCAACAGAATCGGTCATATGGACACCAAAACACATGGACATTATTTTACTGTAATAGGGGAGAAATTATCCTTTCAATCTATACCCTGTTTATGTTTCAACTTCTCACATTTTGAGCAGAGCAGACACTTCTAAAACGGATGTACTGTAACAATGAGCATTAATTCTGGAAAATGTATGCTCAGTTTGTCGTGTGCGCATTACGGTACCACGTATCGCAAGCAGCATTTTAGTCAAATAAAGATTGTTATACGAGCTGTTTAGTCTGCGTTTTATGTATGTGTGATAAGCATAAAACTATTATATAAGGAAATAGCAACTCGTTCTCGTTCTAAGAAATAAGGTAGGCCACTGAACAATTTGTTTTGCCTTATTAGCTGAATTAAGAGATAGTGAAATTATACCGAGATACAAGTTGGCTAAACTTGAAATATGAATATTAGCTGACTACTCACTAGCACTAACTTCCGACGCCGACAGAGATGGCCGCCTCGCTTCGCTTTCCTAGGAAAGCGGTACTCCAGGTAATCTTAGGTTTCATTACATACAGTCGGGAGGAACTACTGAATATAAGAGCAATGTCAACTCACCATCATTACGACCATGTATATGACTTTCCCGAAGCGGATCCTGTGTTTTGCCCACCACCCAGGACAATGGATCGGATCCCAGCCGGCGAACCTGAACAACGTCGCCGTAAAAGGGGAAAACGAAGTGGTCTTCTGGTCAGGCTCCGGAGACAGGCACATCGCGCACCACTCCCTAGCATAGTACTCGCCAGTGTCCAGTCTCTTGACAACAAGGTTGATGAAATCTGAGCAAGGGTAGCATTCCAGAGAGAAATCAGAGACTGTAACGTTCTTTGCTTCACGGAAACATGGCTCACGGAGACACGCTATTGGAGTCGTTGCAGCCAGCTGGTTTCTTCACGCATCGCACCGACAGAAACAAGCATCTTTCTGGTAAGAAGAGGGGCGGGGGGGTAGGCCTTATGATTAATGAGACGTGGTGGGATCATAACAACATACAGGATCTCAAGTCCTTCTGTTCACCTGACTTAGAATTCCTCACAATCAAATGTCGACCGCATTATCTACCAAGGGAATTCTCTTTGATTATAATCACAGCCGTATATATTCCCCCCAAGCAGACTCATCGATGGCCCTGAACAAACTTTATTTGAACTCTTTGTAAACTGGAAACCACATATCCTGATGCTGCGTTAATGTAGCTGGGGTTTTTAACAAGGATAATCTGAAAACAAGACTCCCGACATTCTATCAGCATATCGATTGCGCAACCAGGGCTGGTAAAACCCTGGATCATTGTTATTCTAACTTCCGCGCCGCATATAAGGCCCTCCCCCGCCCTCCTTTCGAAAAAGCTGACCACAACTCCAGTTTGTTGCTTCCAGCCTACAGACAGAGACTAAAACAAGAAGCTCCCACGCTCAGGTCTGTTCAACGCTGGTCCGACCAATCTAATTCCACGCTTCAAGACTGCTTCGATCACGTGGATTGGGATATGTTCCGCATTGCGTCCAACAACAACATTGATGAATACGCTGATTCGGTGAGCGTATTAGAATGTTATACCCACAGACGATGTTATACCCACAGAAATTATAAAAACATTCCCTAAACAAAAACCGTGGATTCATGGCAACATTCGCGCAAAACTGAAAGCGCGAACCACTGCTTTCAACCAGCGCAAGGTGACCGGAAACATGACCGAATACAAACAGTGTAGCTATTCCCTCCGCAAGGTAATCAAACAAGCTAAGCGTCAGTATAGAGACAAAGTAGAGTCGCAATTCAACAGCTCAGACACAAGAGGTATGTGGCAGGGTCTACAGTCAATCACGGATTACAAAAAGAAAACCAGCCCCGTCGCGGACCAGGATGTCTTGCTCCCAGACAGACTAAATAACTTTTTTGCTCGCTTTGAGGACAATACAGTGCCACTGACATGGTCCGCTACCAAAACCTGTGGACTCTCCTTCACTGCAGCTGACGTGAGTAAAACATTTAAATGTGTTAACCCTCGCAAGGCTGCAGGCCCAGACGGCATCCCCAGCCGCGTCCTCAGAGCATGTGCAGACCAGCTGGCTGGTGTGTTTACGGACATATTCAATCAAAACTTATCCCAGTCTGCTGTTCCCACATGCTTCAAGAGGGCCACCATTGTTCCGGTTCCCAAGAAAGCTAAGGTTACTGAGCTAAACGACTACCGCCCCGTAGCACTCACTTCCGTCATCATGAAGTGCTTTGAGAGACTAGTCAAGGACCATATCACCTCCACCCTACCTGACACCCTAGACCCACTCCAATCTGCTTACTGCCCCAATAGGTCCACAGACGACGCAATCGCAACCACAATGCACACTGCCCTAACCCATCTGGACAAGAGGAATACCTATGTGAGAATGCTGTTCATCGACTACAGCTCAGCATTTAACACCATAGTTCCCTCCAAACTCGTCATCAAGCTTGAGACCCTGGATCTCGACCCCGCCCTGTGCAACTGGGTACTGGACTTCCTGATGGGCCGTCCCCAGGTGGTGAGGGTAGGTAACAACATCTCCACCCCGCTTATCCTCAACACTGGGGCTCCACAAGGGTGCGTTCTCAGCCCTCTCCTGTACTCCCTGTTCACCCACGACTGCGTGGCCATGCACGCCTCCAACTCAATCATCAAGTTTGCGCAGCAGCGCCTTTTCAACCTCCGGAGGCTGAAGAAATTTGGCTTGTTACCAAAAGCACTCACTGACTCCTACAGATGCACAATCGAGAGCATCCTGTCTTGCTGTATCACCGCCTGGTACGGCAACTGCTCTGCCCACAACCGTAAGGCTCTCCAGAGGGTAGTGAGGTCTACACAACGCATCACCAGGGGCAAACTCATTATTATTATTTATTATTATTATTATATTAAACTACCTGCCCTCCAGGACACCTACATCACCCGATGTCACAGGAAGGCCAAGAAGATCATCAAGGACAACAACCACCCGAGCCACTGCCTGTTCACCCCGCTATCATCCAGAAGGCGAGGTCAGTACAGGTGCATCAAAGCAGGGACTGAGAGACTGAAAAACAGCTTCTATCTCAAGGCCATCAGACTGTTAAACAGCCACCACTAACATTAAGTGGCTGCTGCCAACATACTGACTCAACTCCAGCCACTTGGAGTTGGATGGATGGAAATTGATGTAAAAATGTATCACTAGCCACTTTAAACAATGCCACTTAAGATAATATGTTTACATACCCTACATTACTCATATACTGTACTCTATATCATCTACTGCATCTTTATGTAATACATGTATCACTAGCCACTTTGTTTACATACCCTACATTACTCATCTCATATGTATATACTGTACTCGATACCATCTACTGCATCTTGCCTATGCCGTTCTGTACCATCACTCATTCATATATCTTTATGTACTTTAGTGGGTCTTATGGTTGTGGAAGGAATATATTCAGCCAAAGTATAATTACACAAACTTGAATTCATTAGATTATTTATGACTGTTTTAAATGCAGTGGATTTGACCTTTACCGATTGTAGAACATTCATAATTTAGAGAAAACTTTTTTTTTTAAATAGATACTGTATATTGTGAATTGCTTGAAATCAATTGAACACATTTAGAGTTTTAGGCCATATCACCCTAACTTGAGTCAGCATCTCAGTTCTGTTATGAACTTTATTTCAAGCCAGTATGAGGCAGTTTGGGATTTATTTACCAACTGAACACTGCATCTTAACCAAAATGTTTTCATCCTCTTTAAAACACAGACATGTTGGCTACCTGAAAGACTAGTCTACCTCTGTCACAATCGTCATATGGAGGAGACCAAGGCGCAGCGTTGATAAGAATACATACTTCTTTTAATGAAGAATAAACAGTGAACAAACTATACAAAACGAACGTGACGCTATGAGACACGAGTACTGACAGGCAACTACACATAGACAATAACCCACAAAATACCAATTGAACATGGCTACCTAAATATGGTCCCCAATCAGAGACAACGATAAACAGCTGCCTCTGATTGAGAACCAATCTAGGCAACCATAGACATATAAACCCCCAGACATACAAAACCCCCTAGACAATACAAAAACTAAACAAACCACCCTTGTCACACCCTGACCTAACCAAAATAATAAAGAAAACAAAGATAACTAAGGTCAGGGCGTGACAGTACCCCCGGCCGCAAACCCCGGACTCCCGGCAGCAAACCTAAACATATATGGGAGGGTCTAGGTGGGCATCTAACTTTGGTGGCGGCTCTGGCTCTGGACGCCGCCCCCCTTCATTACATTGAGCCCTCCGCCCTTGTAGCACTGACCCGTGGATCATCGCCGGAGGCTCATTACTGCGGATCGTCGCTGGCAACCCCGGACCGTCACTGGAGACCCCGGGCTGGGGACCATCACTGCATGGATCATCACCGGAGGCCCCGGTGCTGAGGATCGTTGCTGGAGACCCCGGGCTGGGGACCCTCGCTGGATGTTCCGGACTGTGGCCCGTCGTTGGAGGTTCAGGACTGTGGCCCATCGTTGGAGGTTCCGGACTGGGTACTGTCACCGGACACTCTGGACTGGGTACTGTAGCCGGACGCTCTGGACTGCCGAGGTGCACTGTAGGCCTGATGCGTGGTGCCGGCACTGGTGGTACCGGGCTGGGGACACGCACCTCAGGGCGAGTGCGAGTAGCAGGAACAGGGCGTACTGGACTGCCGAGGTGTGGTGCCGGCACTGGTGGTACCGGGCTGGAGATACGCACCTCAGGGCGAGTGCGGGGAGTAGGGCGTACTGGACCCTAGAGTCACACTGGAGGCCTGGTGCGTGGTGTTGGGACCGGATGTTACTGGGCTGGTGACACTCACCTCAGGGCGAGTGCAGGGAGGAGGCACAGGATACACTGGACCTAGGAGACGCATTGGAGATCCAGAACATAGAGCTGGCTCAATACGTCCCGGCTGGACGTCCTGGCTGGATGCCCCGGTGTCTTCAGTGCGCTAGAATAGCGCACTGAAGACACCGTGCGCATCTCTGCATAACACAGTGCTTGACCAGTAACACGCTCGCCACGGTAAGCACGAGGTGTTGGCTTCAGGTCTCCTACCTGACTCAGCCAATCTCCTCGTGTGCCCCTGACCAAAACAAATCTTGGGGCTGCCTCTCGGGCTTCCGGGCTAGCCATGTACCTTCATATCGTCGCTGTTCCTCTATTCTCCTGTATTTCTCCTCATAGTATCGCCGTTCTGCTTTCGCTGCCTCTAACTCCTCCTTAGGATGGCGCTACTCTCCCGGCTGTGTCCAGGGTCCTGCTCCATCTAACGCCTCCTACCAGGTCCGATTAATTGCTGTTCCTCCTTTTCACGCTGCTTGGTGGGTTATTCTGTCACATGCGTCATATGGAGGAGAGGCGCAGCGTGATAAGAATACATACTTCTTTAATGAAGAATAAACAGTGAACAAACGATACAAAACGACCGTGAAGATATGAGACACTGAGTACTGACAGGCAACTACACATAGACAATAACCCACAAAATAACCAAGGAATATGGCTACCTAAATATGGTCCCCAATCAGAGACAACGATAAACAGCTGCCTCTGATTGAGAACCAATCTAGGCAACCATAGACATATAAACCCCTAGACATACAAAAAACCCTAGACAATATAAAAACTAAACAAACCACTATTGTCACACCTTGACCTAACCAAACCGAAAGGAAAAGAAGCAAAAACAAAAATGAAGAACGGGAAGCATAGAAATAGCACACTTAGATAGTACAGATCTACCGCTTCTTAGACTTGCTTTCAAGTAGAATGATAGATATATAACTCACATTTCTATGTGAATGTGGCCGAGTCGCCCCCAAAAGTTACATATTGCCACTTTAAGATGTTTGCAACAGAATTGTTGCCTTATTGTGAGAGATTTAACTGCAGACGGTCAAAGGCAATTTTCATTAAGGAAAAAAACAACACTTTTGACAAGGATGAATGAGAACCAGATAGGTTACTTATAGAGGTCATTTATCTCTATCCTCTATCTTTGTCTCTCTTTGTCTCTTTCTCTCTCTCTCGCTCTCTTTCCATCCATCCATCCATCCCTCTCTCTCTATCCTTCCCTCTCTCTCTCTCTTGCCAAATCTCTCTCTCTCTCCAAATCTCTCTCACACATTCTCTCTACCCCTCTGTCTGTGGCTCCACATGAAAGAGCATGTTGACTGGAGAGAGGGCAGCTGGCGGTCTGAAACAAAAGGAGCCTTCTAGCTGCTCTTAGTCTCTCTTTCAGCTGTCTCTTTTATAGCCCGGGCTCCGGCCTGTTTGTAAATCAAATCTGTCTCACTGGCCATAGAGAAGATGGAATCTGGTTGCCTAGGTTTTATCGTAGAAAAATGCAAAAACTCAGTTAAAGCAGGATGGAGCTGAATCAGGGCCCATGGCAAAAGTTCAATCCCACAATGCACCTGGACTGACATCCGTCTCCTGCTTCTTTATTCTGATCGCCGTCTGTAGCCGAATCCACATTTGTGACCGATCGACCTCAAATCGGTCTAATGTAGCAAAGAAATTTGAAATGGTGTTGGATAAAAGTAGAGAATCAGAGCTAGAAAATGATATAGCATACACTGCTGTTGAGGAACAATGGGAAAGTAGTTCTGCTTTGAAAGTTAATAAACCACTTTTGAGAAAATGGTGCAATGGTACAACTACTGGGGAGCTCTTCGTTGTCTACACCCATTGAGCATCTTTCACACCCTTGGGCCTCCCGAGTGGCGCAGCGATCTAAGGCATTGCATCGCAGTGGTAGAGGCGTCACTACAGATCCAGGTTTGATCTCGGGCCCAGGAGATCCATGAAGCAGCGCACAATTGGCCTAGCATCATCTGGGTTAGGGGAGGGTTTGGCCGGTCGGGATGTTGTTGTCCCATCGCACTGTAGCTAATCCTGTGGCATGCCGGGCGTATGCACAATGACACGGTCACCAGTTGGACGGTGTTTCCTCCGACACATTGGTGCGGCTGGCTCCCGGGTTAAGCGAGCAGTGTGTCAAGAAGCAGTGTGGCTTGGCAAGGACGTGTTTCGTAGGATGCATGGCTCTCAACCTTCACCTCTCCCATGTCCGTACGGGAGTTGCAGCGATGGGACAAGACTGTAACTACAAATTTGATACCACGAAGAAGGGGTAAAAAAAAATAGACTCACATGCGCCGATTACAATGCTTACTTACAAGCCCTTAACCAACAATGCAGTTTTAAGAAAATACCAAAAAAAAGTAAGAGATAAGAATAAGAAATGATTAAAGAGCGGCAGTAAATAACAATAGCGGGGGTTTATACAGAGGGTACCGGTACAGAGTCAATGTGGAGGCTATATACAGTGGGTACCGGTACAGAGTCAATGTGGAGGCTATATACAGAGGGTACCGGTACAGAGTCAATGTGGAGGCTATATACAGAGGGTACCGGTACAGAGTCAATGTGGAGGCTATATACAGAGGGTACCGGTACAGAGTCAATGTGGAGGCTATATACAGAGGGTACCGGTACAGAGTCAATGTGGAGGCTATATACAGAGGGTACCGGTACAGAGTCAATGTGGAGGCTATATACAGAGGGTACCGGTACAGAGTCAATGTGGAGGCTATATACAGAGGGTACCGGTACAGAGTCAATGTGGAGGCTATATACAGAGGGTACCGGTACAGAGTCAATGTGGAGGCTATATACAGAGGGTACCGGTACAGAGTCAATGTGGAGGCTATATACAGAGGGTACCGGTACAGAGTCAATGTGGAGGCTATATACAGAGGGTACCGGTACAGAGTCAATGTGGAGGCTATATACAGAGGGTACCGGTACAGAGTCAATGTGGAGGCTATATACAGAGGGTACCGGTACAGAGTCAATGTGGAGGCTATATACAGAGGGTACCGGTACAGAGTCAATGTGGAGGCTATATACAGAGGGTACCGGTACAGAGTCAATGTGGAGGCTATATACAGAGGGTACCGGTACAGAGTCAATGTGGAGGCTATATACAGAGGGTACCGGTACAGAGTCAATGTGGAGGCTATATACAGAGGGTACCGGTACAGAGTCAATGTGGAGGCTATATACAGAGGGTACCGGTACAGAGTCAATGTGGAGGCTTTATACAGAGGGTACCGGTACAGAGTCAATGTGGAGGCTATATACAGAGGGTACCGGTACAGAGTCAATGTGCAGGGACACCGTTGTCAGGGTCATTTTCGGATGACTGCCTTGCCTGGTTCACCAATTACTTTGCAGACAGAGTTCAGTGTGTCAAATCGGAGGGCATGCTGTCCGGTCCTCTGGCAGTCAGAAAGAGAAAGAGAAAGAGAAAGAGCTGCAAAAGCTGGACCCGTATAAATCAGCTGGGCTTGACAATCTGGACCCTCTATTTCTGAAACTATCCGCCTCCATTGTCGCAACCCCTATTACCAGCCTGTTCAACCTCTCTTTCATATCGTCTGAGATCCCCAAGGATTGGAAAGCTGCCGCAGTCATCCCCCTCTTCAAAGGGGGAGACACCCTGGACCCAAACTGTTACAGACCTATATCCATTCTGCCCTGCCTATCTAAGGTCTTCGAAAGCCAAGTCAACAAACAGGTCACTGACCATCTCGAATCCCACCGTACCTTTTCCGCTGTGCAATCTGGTTTCCGAGCCGGTCACGGGTGCACCTCAGCCACACACAAGGTACTAAACGATATCATAACCGCCATCGATAAAAGACAATACTGTGCAGCCATCTTCATCGACCTTGCCAAGGCTTTCGACTCTGTCAATCACCATATTGTTATCGGCAGACTCAGTAGCCTCGGTTTTTCGGATGACTTCCTTGCCTGGTTCACCAATTACTTTGCAGACAGAGTTCAGTGTGTCAAATCGGAGGGCATGCTGTCCGGTCCTCTGGCAGTCTCTATGGGGGTGCCACAGGGTTCAATTCCCGGGCCGACTCTTTTCTCTGTATATATCAATGATGTTGCTCTTGCTGCGGGCGATTCCCTGATCCACCTCTACGCAGACGACACCATTCTATTTACTTTCGGCCCGTCATTGGACACTGTGCTATCTAACCTCCAAACGAGCTTCAATGCCATACAACACTCCTTCCGTGGCCTCCAACTGCTCTTAAACGCTAGTAAAACCAAATGCATGCTTTTCAACCGATCGCTGCCTGCACCCGCATGCCCGACTAGCATCACCACCCTGGATGGTTCCGACCTTGAATATGTGGACATCTGTAAGTACCTAGGTGTCTGGCTAGACTGCAAACTCTCCTTCCAGACTCATATCAAACATCTCCAATCGAAAATCAAATCAAGAGTCAGCTTTCTATTCCGCAACAAAGCCTACTTCACTCACGCTGCCAAGCTTACCCTAGTAAAACTGACTATCCTACCGATCCTCGACTTCGGCGATGTCATCTACAAAATTGCTTCCAACACTCTACTCAGCAAACTGGATGCAGTTTATCACAGTGCCATCCGTTTTGTCACTAAAGCACCTTATACCACCCACCACTGCGACTTGTATGCTCTAGTCGGCTGGCCCTCGCTACATATTAATCGCCAGACCCACTGGCTCCAGGTCATCTACAAGGCCATGCTAGGTAAAGCTCTGCCTTATCTCAGTTCACTGGTCATGATGGCAACACCCATCCGTAGCACGAGCTCCAGCTGGTGTATCTCACTGGTCATCCCTAAAGCCAACACCTCATTCTGCCGCCTTTCGTTCCAGTACTCTGCTGCCTGTGACTGGAACGAATTGCAAAAATCACTGAAGTTGGAGACTTTTATCTCCCTCACCAACTTCAAACATCAGCTATCTGAGCAGCTAACCGATCGCTGCAGCTGTACATAGTCTATTGGTAAATAGCCCACCCATTTTCACCTACCTCATCCCCACAGTTTTTATTTATTTACTTTTCTGCTCTTTTGCACACCAATATCTCTACCTGTACATGATCATCTGATCATTTATCACTCCAGTGTTAATCTGCAAAATTGTAATTATTCGCCTACCTCCTCTTGCCTTTTGCACACATTGTATATAGACTCCCCTTTTTTTCTACTGTGTTATTGACTTGTTAATTGTTTACTCCATGTGTAACTCTGTGTTGTCTGTTCACACTGCTATGCTTTATCTTGGCCAGGTCGCAGTTGCAAATGAGAACTTGTTCTCAACTAGCCTACCTGGTTAAATAAAGGTGAAATAAAAAAATAAAATAAAAAAATGGAGGTTATATGTACATGTAGGTAGAGTTATTAAAGTGACTATGCATAGATAATAACAGAGAGCAGCAACGTTCTGGGGGGGCGGGGGCAATGCAAATAGTCTGGGTAGTCATTTGATTAGCTGTTCAAGAGTCTTATGGCTTGGGCGTAGAAGCTATTTAGGAGCCTCTTGTACATAGACTTGTTGCTCCAGTACCGCTTGGGTGCGGTAGTAGAGAGAACAATCTATGACTAGGGTCGCTGGAGTCTTTGACAATTTTTAGGGCCTTCCTCTGACACCGCCTGGTATAGAAGTCCTGGATGGCAGCGCCACCCTCTATAGAAGTCCTGGATGGCAGCACCACCCTCTGTAGTGCCTTGTGGTCGGAGGTCGAGCAGTTGCCATACCAGGCAGTGATGCAACCTGCCAGGATGCTCTCGATGGTGCAGCTGTAAAACCTTTTGAGGATCTGAGGACCCTTGACAAATCTTTTCAGTCTCTTGAGGTAGGTTTTGTCGTGCCCTCTTCACGACTGTCTTGGTGTGCTTGGACCATGTTAGTTCGTTGGTGATGTGGACGCCACGGAACTTGAAGCTCTCAATCTGCTCCACTACAGCCCTGTTGATGAAAATAGGGGCATACTCGGTCCTCCTTTTCCTATAGTCCACAATCATGTCCTTTGTCTTGATCACGTTGAGGGAGAGGTTGCTGTCCTTGCACCACACGGTCAGGTCTCTAACCTCCTCCCTATAGGCAGTCTCATCGTTGTCGGTGATCATGCCTACCACTGTTGTGTCATCAGCAAACTTAATGATGGTGTTGGAGTCGTGCTGCTTGAAACATGTAGGTAGTACAGACTCAGTCAGGGAGACATTGAAAATGTCAGTGAAGACACTTGCCAGTTGGTCAGCGCATGTTCAGAGTACCCGTACTGGTAATCTGTCTGGCCCTGTGGCCTTGTGAATGTTGACCTGTTTAAATGTTGTCCGGAACAGCTGGTGCTCTCATGCATGTTTCAGTGTTACTTTCCTTGAAGCGAGCATAGAAGTTGTTTAGCTTGTCTGGTAGGCCCGTGTCACTGGGAAGCTCTCGGCTGTGCTTCCTCTTGTAGTCTGTCATAGTTTGCAGGCCCTGCCACATCTGACGAGTGTAGGAGCCGGTGTAGTACAATTCGATCTTAGTCCTGTATTGACGCCTGTTTAATGGTTCGTCGGAGGGCATATCGGGATTTCTTTTAAGCTTCCGGGTTAGAGTCCCGCTCCTTGAAAGCGGCAACTCTACCCTTTAGCTAAGTGTGAATGTTGCCTGTAATCCATGGACTCTAGTTGGGGTATGTACAGTCACTGTGGAGACGACATCCTTGATGCACTTATTGATAAAGCCAGTGACTGATATGGTGTACTCCTCAATGCCATCGGAAGAATCCCGGAACATATTCCAGTCTGTGCTAGCAAAACAGTCCTATAGTTTAGCATCTGCTTCATCTTACCACTTTTTTATTGACCAAGTCACTGGTCCTTCCTGCTTCAATTTTTGCTTGTAAGCAGGAATCCGGAGGATAGAATTATGGTCAGATTTGCCAAATGGAGGGCAAGGGAGAGCTTTGTACACCTCTGTGTGTAGAGTTTTTTTTCCCACTCGTTGCACATTTAATATGCTGATAGAAATGAGGTAAAACTGATTTAAGTTTCCCTGCATTAAAGTGCCCGGCCATTAGGAGCGCTGCCTCTGGTTGAGCATTTTCCTGTTTTCTTATGGCGGTATACAGCTCATTGAGTGCGGTCTGTGGTGGTATGTAGTCAGCTACGAAAAATACAGATGAAAACTCTCTAGGTAGATAGTATTGTCTACAGCTTATCATGAGATACTCTACCTCAGGCGAGAAAAACCTTGAGACTTCCTTAGATATCGTGCACCAGCTGTTGTTTACAGAAATGCATAGGCCCCCGCCCCATGTCTTACCAGAGGCTACTGTTCGTGTCATGCCGATAGAGTGTATAACTCATCATCTGTGTGTTCTTAATGTCGACGTTCAGCCATGACTCGGTGAAACATAAGATATTATACTAATTATACTAAGTTTTACTAATAAAAATTCATTCACACCCTCGTAAGCCCCACCCATCTCTTTAAGAATTCATATGTGAGGCCATGTGCTTAAACAGAATCAGTAGTTTAGTAAACAACAAAAGATTTCAAGACTTGAAGTGGTAAAAGTAGTAGCTTACAATAAGGAAAAAAATCTGGTAAAAATACACTTGATCAAGTCCTTGGTCAATACAGAAGATGTAAACGGTTACTTGCATATTTGCATAGTAGCAATATCCAAAATAGAAAATGTCTAGATTAAAATATTTTATGAATATTATATAATTAGGTGATGCTTACCCAGACGAACTTGTCAAAATTGGTGGGTTGTGAAAGAAATACAATAACCATCCCCCAGCCACATCTAGCAGAGTGGATGGGTCACTGTTGTCTAGACATGTAAACATGTTCATGAAATACAATAGATGGCCGTAATCAACCCCAGATACACCTGGCTTGTTTGATGGGTCATGTAATCTTTTGGCAAAGTGGATTATTTTGATGAGCATGTAGCTAGCTAAACAATGAACCATAGTCCTAACCCATAGCTACAGTATAAACGGATTGTCATAGCTAGCCACCGTGCATGAAATACTGTGGCATGAATCTGCAGGTAGCTAAAGCTAAGCAACTAGGTTCAATGTTAAGTAGCTAACATTAGGCTATAGCTAGCAATGCAAATTGCTTTTTGAGATACAAATAATATTACGACACAGATTATACCCGTAACATTAGCTAGCGAGCCAGCAAGCTAATGTTCGCCAGCTAACTAACAGTACACTTTAACTTGCAATGAAACGACTTTCTGACCAAATTATAAACCTATAATTTCTGCAAATGTAGCTAGACTCTGGCCCGCGTACATGGATGAACGATTCACGGCTTTAACTAAGTAAGATGTCCTGGGTCTTTTCAATTTTGTTTGTAGCTAGCTACAGCTTGATTGGCCCAATGTGTGAAGTCACTCAGGTTCACACTGACCGTGTGCAGAAAGTAGCCTATCACAACTTTTCCCCACTGATCTTTGTCGATAGCGCCTGTTAAATTCAGGGCAGCAATGTTGTTGAGAGCAGTAGCAACACTTTTGCAATTCTTCATGGCTAACGTTATATTTTTCAAAAAAGCCACAGTAGCAATCTACACATACTGAGCAGCTCATGTTATAGACAGAAGTGTGCTACTGTACATGGCTGACGAATCCGAACTCTCGGCATGTCGAGCCCATCCATTATCTCAGCCAATCATGGTTAGTGGGAAGGGTCCTGTCTTTTTCGGGTGGCTAATCCAACGAGTCTCATAATTTATCAATTGTATTCATAATTATAGATGTCATGCAAGTTTGTTATTAAGGCACATGAAAGTTCACATGTTCCAGGATGCATTTCTGCCAAAAAACACATTTTGATAAAAAAAATAAAAACTTTCAATTGCTCTCTTGTGAAGTAGTGACGTGCGACTTACGCCTAGCTTCTTGAAACGGGTCACATTTATGCTTACGTACAGTATTCTCAAGATGGCATATGTAGTTCTATTCTATATAAGACAAATATGCATTTGTGATGGCCAGATTCACTGCTTGTCAAATCTGCATCATTATTGTCATTGTCCTCAACATCAACATCACCTCTTTACATTTCTGCTTACTGACACATTTTATGCCAATGTACAGTATTCTCAAAATCACATCTGTGGTTCGGGGACTGATGTTTTGTCGGATATGAACATAGACATCATTACCATTATCATTATTGTTGTCATCATCATGACTGTCACCATCATCATCACGATCATCACCACCATCTACATCAATACAGGCTGGAATGTGTTCAGATTAAATGTAAAAGCTGGTTTTGTAGACCGAAAATTGGAGACCGAAAATAATGATTTAGTCTTTTACATTCAGTATTGATTGTGAATGGCGTGCTCTTACACAGTACACTACATGATCAACGTAAACAGTACAATAATTGTTTGTAGGTATGCAAAACCATGAAAACATTAGCTGTGAAGTTTTTCAATTAGCTTTCTTCCAGGCTGAGTTGTATTAATGTGTTAATGAAAGCATTGTTTCTCCTGAAACGTAGGCCTAGATTCATTTTGAGTTCTATATTTGAATAGGTATATTTCCCATAAGGCAGTGTTTTCATAAGGTGGTTTGTTCTGTAATTTAAGTCTTCGGAATGTGTGTGTGCGTGCATGCGTGCTGTCTCGGAGTGGAAGCGAGTCACAACGTTGTGTCTGTTCGTATTACTCCAGATAGACATCAATTCAGCATGGAACAACAGCAGCATGAGCAGGTCAGCCATTAATGACTGATACTGCCCAGTCGGCTATCACTTCCTCCCTTCCTCTCTCTTTTTAGTAAATTACATTACACAGACCATAGAATTACATATGTAATAGGATCTTTATGACTCAGACACTCGGCTGATGCTACTTTCTCTGAGGCCAAGTCACTTTTTCCCTGGTTGTTTTAGGAATGAAAAAGTACCTTCATTGCCTTGGCATGAGTCTTTCCAATAAACGCTGAAAGAAATGATGTATGTAATGATAGTGTTTACCTCAAAAGTGCCTCAATCAATTCCAACGCTAAATAAATAACACACACTGTAATTAACAGATGGACATCATCATTTGCCATGATGCTGACAGTTATTGAATAATTTGGATGAAATTGCCCCTGCTGTTGCAGTTTTGGAGTGGTTCAGGCATCGTTTGCTCTGTACTGGATGATGAGGGAGGTGGTGGTGGTAGATCCCCAGGTGCAGAAGACTCTCCCATGGAAGAGCCAGTCTGTCAGTTTACCCCCTGGTGAGCAGGTGGATATCGCCTCATTTCTCAGACCTGTCTGCCACGCTCTCTCTCTCTCTCTCTCTCTTTCTCTCTCTCTCTCTCTCTCTCTCTCTCTCTCTCTCTCTCTTCCCCCTCTCTCTCTCTCTCTCTCTCTGTCACTCTCTGGTCAATGGGATCAGCTGTTCTGTCTCTCATCATTGCTGATTTTCTTTGTCCTGATATTTTACTGCATCCCACATTGGGCTAAGAATAAGCATAGGCACACACTTTTACTTGAATGGCAATGCCCTTTAGGCCAATACTATGTTGGCAGTGATTGCGGTGCTCTCTGTGCTGTCGGCTACGGTTGGCTATGGGTTTGAGTCATGCTGCTGACGATGACAAAGGCTGTAACCTCACCTCATTCTATCTAGCCCCAGTCTATGGCATAGCAAAGGCTCTTAACACTCTCAAATGTCATCTAACCTCTTAGATAACTGTCTGTCCTGTCCTGACACAGTGTCTGAATTCCAAATGGCACCCTATTCCCTATGGGCCCTGGTCTAAAGTAGTGCACTAAATAGGGAACAGTGTGCCATTTGGGACGCATACAGTGTCCTCTGTTCCGGTTGCCAGGCAGGCACTCAGTGAAATGCTATAAACATCAGATCCAGCATGAGCTGAGCTGCATTCACCTCTGCCTCATCACCTCTTTCAAAGAGCAGCTCAATTAAACAATGTGATATCTATCGAGCTCTCCATAACCCAATACTCCAGGTCCACTGCCATGGGAGTTTGTTCTTAAACACAAGCCGTTGAAGTAGTCAGTCATTTGGGGACTAGATGTGTTTGAAATTCAAACTTTGAATAACTTTAAGCACAGCCTTGCATTAAAAAACACTGTCTAAGTGGTTGGTTGGTTGGTTGGTTGGTTGGTTGGTTGGTTGGTTGGTTGGTTGGAGGAGGGGATAGAGATTAAAGAAGAGTGCAAGAATAATTTGCCTTGGATTGAGATGACACAGGGCAGAGCCAGATTATATCATTGGAATGGCACCTTTTTTTCTGGTCGGGATAAAGAGGGTTCAACTCATATTGTCAGAATCCAATGTATCAACCTCCACTTTCATGAGTATCATTTGGATGGTGGTTGTAATGTAGTCAGTGCAGACAACCATCATCCCAGTAGACCCCTGCCTGTCTAACCCCCAGCTCCACTCCACATGTGGTGCCCTGGTGTGACCATGGGTGGTGTTAGGATGGCAGCTACTGTTGGGGGTTAGCTATTGGCCACTGTGCCCTGCTGCCCGCCTGTCATTGGCCCTGCCTGGGCCTGGGGTTCAGGGCAGATTAGAACGTGAAAAGCCTTTCCCAGGGGTACTGCCTGGCATGGCCAGTTCTGCCCGCCACAGGTCACAGTTCAGCTGTCTAATCAGGCGTAGCCAAAACAACAGATTTATCACACACTCCTCTCTGTCTCGTTCTGTCTATCCACCAGTTCCCCGGCTGCCAGAGTGCAGCATGGTGTTACACCCTTCCTCCGTCTGGTTCTCCTTCCATCCATCCATCCCTCCCTCCTTTTCTCTCCTCCCTCTGCCATGCTCTGTCTGTCCCACCCTGCACCGTACCTACAGGATGTCCCTGTACACAGCACATATCTACCCAAGTGAGTATAGTGTAGCACAATCCCCAAAAGGGCCGTTGTGGGCACTGTTTACCAGTGTACTATCGACCTGGGGAACGGGTAGTCTGAGCCTAGTGGTCTCAGCTCTGGGCTTGTGAACTGCCTCAGTAGGGAGAATCACTACCCATGAACCCCCCCCCCCCCTTCTGGTACTGCACAAAAATCTCATTTGCATTTGGAGGTAGATGAAGGGATTGGGTCTCCTGGCCCCGTTTGGGTTTCTACAACACCCTGGGTGCCAAATATGTGGAGGGAGGATTGGATTGTCCTGCTTGTATCTTGATCTGGGTAGAGGAGATTTTCAGATACTACTAATCTCCTTGAGAGAGAGAGAGAGAGAGAGAGAGAGAGAGAGAGAGAGAGAGAGAGAGAGAGAGAGAGAGAGAGAGAGAGGACAGCTTCCAACATCTTCTGTCCCTTTCTCTATCCCTGCCCCTCTCCTTCACCTGTCCCAGACCCTGTCCCCAGCTCCAGCTCCAGCCTCTTTCCTTGTCCCTCTCCCCAGCCCCAGCACCTCTCCCCATCCTTGTCTCTCTCCCCAGCCCCAGCACCTTTCCATGTCCCTGTCCCTCTCCCCAGCACCTTTCCATTTCCTTGTCTCTCTCCCCAGTACCTTTCCCCGTCCTTGTCTCTCTCCTCAGGCCCAGCACCTTTCACTGTCCTTGTCCCGCTCCCCAGCCCCAGCACCTTTCACTGTCATTGTCCCTCTCCCCAGCCCCAGCATCTTTCCCCGTCCTTGTCCTTGTCCCCAGTACCTTTCCCCTTCCTTGTCTTGCTCCCCAGCCCCAGCACCTTTCCATGTCCTTGTCTCTCTCCCCAGTACCTTTCCCCTTCCTTGTCTCGCTCCCCAGTCCTAGCACCTTTTCATGTCCTTGTCTCTCTCCCCAGTACCTTTCCCCGTCCTTGTCTCGCTCCCCAGCCCCAGCACCTTTCCCTGTCCTTGTCCCTCTCCCCATCCCCAGCACCTTTCCCTGCCCTTGTCCCCTTTCCCAGCCCCAGCACCTTTCCCTGTCCTTTTCCCTCTCCCCAGTCCCAGTACCTTTCCCAGTCCTTGCCTCTCTCCCCAGTCCCAGCACCTTTCCATGTCCTTGTCCCTTTTCATAGCCCCAGCACCATTCCCTGTCCTTGTCCCTTGTCCCTCTCCCCAGCACCTTTCCATGTCCTTGTCCCTCTCCCCAGCCCCAACACCATTCCCTGTCCTTGTCCCTCTCCCCAGCCCCAGCACCTTTCCCCGTCTTTGTCCCTGTCCCCAGTACCTTTCCCCTTCCTTGTCTCGCTCCCCGGACCCAGCACCTTTCCATGTCCTTGTCTCTCTCCCCAGTACCTTTCCCCGTCCTTGTCTCGCTCCCCAGCCCCAGCACCTTTCCATGTCCTTGTCCCTCTACCCAGTATCTTTCCCCGTCCTTGTCTCTCTCCCCAGCCCAAGCACCTTTCCATGTCCTTTTTATTAATTTTTTATTTCACCTTTATTTAACCAGGTAGGCTAGATGAGAACAAGTTCTCATTTACAACTGCGACCTGGCCAAGATAAAGCATAGCAGTGTGAACAGACAACACAGAGTTACACATGGAGTAAACAATTAACAAGTCAATAACACAGTAGAAAAAAAGGGGAGTCTATATACAATGTGTGCAAAAGGCATGAGGAGGTAGGCGAATAATTATAATTTTGCAGATTAACACTGGAGTGATAAATGATCAGATGTACAGGTAGAGATATTGGTGTGCAAAAGAGCAGAAAAGTAAATAAATAAAAACTGTGGGGATGAGGTAGGTGAAAATGGGTGGGCTATTTACCAATAGACTATGTACAGCTGCAGCGATCGGTTAGCTGCTCAGATAGCTGATGTTTGAAGTTGGTGAGGGAGATAAAAGTCTCCAACTTCAGTGATTTTTGCAATTCGTTCCAGTCACAGGCAGCAGAGTACTGGAACGAAAGGCGGCAGAATGAGGTGTTGGCTTTAGGGATGATCAGTGAGATACACCTGCTGGAGCGCGTGCTACGGATGGGTGTTGCCATCATGACCAGTGAACTGAGATAAGGCAGAGCTTTACCTAGCATGGACTTGTAGATGACCTGGAGCCAGTGGGTCTGGCGATTAATATGTAGCGAGGGCCAGCCGACTAGAGCATACAAGTCGCAGTGGTGGGTGGTATAAGGTGCTTTAGTGACAAAACGGATGGCACTGTGATAAACTGCATCCAGTTTGCTGAGTAGAGTGTTGGAAGCAATTTTGTAGATGACATCGCCGAAGTCGAGGATCGGTAGGATAGTCAGTTTTACTAGGGTAAGCTTGGCAGCGTGAGTGAAGGAGGCTTTGTTGCGGAATAGAAAGCTGACTCTTGATTTGATTTTCAATTGGAGATGTTTGATATGAGTCTGGAAGGAGAGTTTGCAGTCTAGCCAGACACCTAGGTACTTATAGATGTCCACATATTCAAGGTCGGAACCATCCAGGGTGGTGATGCTAGTCGGGCATGCGGGTGCAGGCAGCGATCGGTTGAAAAGCATGCATTTGGTTTTACTAGCGTTTAAGAGCAGTTGGAGGCCACGGAAGGAGTGTTGTATGGCATTGAAGCTCGTTTGGAGGTTAGATAGCACAGTGTCCAATGACGGGCCGAAAGTACATAGAATGGTGTCGTCTGCGTAGAGGTGGATCAGGGAATCGCCCGCAGCAAGAGCAACATCATTGATATATACAGAGAAAAGAGTCGGCCCGAGAATTTAACCCTGTGGCACCCCCATAGAGACTGCCAGAGGACCGGACAGCATGCCCTCCGATTTGACACACTGAACTCTGTCTGCAAAGTAATTAGTGAACCAGGCAAGGCAGTCATCCGAAAAACCGAGGCTACTGAGTCTGCCGATAACAATATGGTGATTGACAGAGTCGAAAGCCTTGGCAAGGTCGATGAAGACGGCTGCACAGTATTGTCTTTTATCGATGGCGGTTATGATATCGTTTAGTACCTTGTGTGTGGCTGAGGTGCACCCGTGACCGGCTCGGAAACCAGATTGCACAGCGGAGAAGGTACGGTGGGATTCGAGATGGTCAGTGACCTGTTTGTTGACTTGGCTTTCGAAGACCTTAGATAGGCAGGGCAGAATGGATATAGGTCTGTAACAGTTTGGGTCCAGGGTGTCTCCCCCTTTGAAGAGGGGGATGACTGCGGCAGCTTTCCAATCCTTGGGGATCTCAGACGATATGAAAGAGAGGTTGAACAGGCTGGTAATAGGGGTTGCGACAATGGCGGCGGATAGTTTCAGAAATAGAGGGTCCAGATTGTCAAGCCCAGCTGATTTATACGGGTCCAGCTTTTGCAGCTCTTTCAGAACATCTGCTATCTGGATTTGGGTAAAGGAGAACCTGGAAGGGCTTGGGCGAGGAGCTGCGGGGGGGCAAAGCTGTTGGCCGAGGTAGGAGTAGCCAGGCGGAAGGCATGGCCAGCCGTTGAGAAATGCTTGTTGAAGTTTTCGATAATCATGGATTTATCGGCGGTGACCGTGTTACCTAGCCTCAGTGCAGTGGGCAGCTGGGAGGAAGTGCTCTTGTTCTCCATGGACTTCACAGTGTCTCAGAACTTTTTGGAGTTGGAGCTACAGGATGCAAACTTCTGCCTGAAGAAGCTGGCCTTAGCTTTCCTGACTGACTGCGTGTATTGGTTCCTGACTTCCCTGAACAGTTGCATATCGCGGGGACTATTCGAAAGCTATTGCAGTCCGCCACAGGATGTTTTTGTGCTGGTCGAGGGCAGTCAGGTCTGGAGTGAACCAAGGGCTGTATCTGTTCTTAGTTCTGCATTTTTTGAACGGAGCATGCTTATCTAAAATGGTGAGGAAGTTACTTTTAAAGAATGACCAGGCATCCTCAACTGACGGGATGAGGTCAATGTCCTTCCAGGATACCCGGGCCAGGTTGATTAGAAAGGCCTGCTCACAGAAGTGTTTTAGGGAGCGTTTGACAGTGATGAGGGGTGGTCGTTTGACTGCGGCTCCGTAGCGGATACAGGCAATGAGGCAGTGATCGCTGAGATCCTGGTTGAAGACAGCGGAGGTGTATTTGGAGGGCCAGTTGGTCAGGATGACGTCTATGAGGGTGCCCTTGCATACAGAGTTAGGGTAGTACCTGGTGGGTTCCTTGATGATTTGTGTGAGATTGAGGGCATCTAGCTTAGATGCCCTCAATCTCTGCCGGGGTGTTAAGCATATCCCAGTTTAGGTCACCTAACAGAACAAACTCTGAAGCTAGATGGGGGGCAATCAATTCACAAATGGTGTCCAGGGCACAGCTGGGAGCTGAGGGGGGTCGGTAGCAGGCGGCAACAGTGAGAGACTTATTTCTAGAGAGAGTCATTTTCAAAATTAGTAGTTCGAACTGTTTGGGTATGGACCTGTAAAGTATGACAGAACTTTGCAGGCTATCTCTGCAGTAGACTGCAACTCCTCCACCTTTGGCAGTTCTATCTTGACGGAAGATGTTATAGTTGGGTATGGAAATCGCTGAATTTTTGGTGGCCTTCCTGAGCCAGGATTCAGACACGGCAAGGACATTTAGGAGAGTGTGCTAAAGCAGTGAGTAAAACAAACTTAGGGAGGAGGCTTCTGATGTTGACATGCATGAAACCAAGGCTTTTTTGATCACAGAAGTCAACAAATGAGGGTGCCTGGGGACATGCAGGGCCTGGGTTTACCTCCACATCACCCACGGAACAGAGAAGGAGTATTATGAGGGTGCGGCTAAAGGCTATCAAAACTGGTCGCCTAGAGCGTTGGGGACAGAGAATAAGAGGAGCAGGTTTCTGGGCATGGTAGAATATATTCAGGGCATAATGCGCAGACTGGGGTATGGTGGGGTGCGGGTACAGCGGAAGTAAGCCCAGGCACTGGGTGATGATGAGAGAGGTTGTATCTCTGGACATGCTGGTTGTAATGGGTGAGGTCACCGCATATGTGGGAGGTGGGACAAAGGAGGTATCAGGGGTATGAGGAGTGGGACTCCATTGTGAACTAAAACAATGATAACTAACCTGAGCAACAGTATACAAGGCATATTGACATTTGAGAGAGACATACAGCGAGGCATACAGTAATCACAGGTGTTGAATTGGGAAAGCTAGCTAAAACAGTAGGTGAGACAACAGCTAATCAGCTAGCACAACAACAGCAGGTAAAATGGTGTTGACTAGGCAACGGGGCCAACAGATAAAACAAACAAGCAGAATGGAGTACCGTGATTAATGGACAGTCCAGCGTGCATCAGCTATGTAGCCAAGTGATCAGTGTCCAGGGGGCAGCGGTGGATGGGGCAGGGGAGCTGGACTGGCGAGTGTTATCCAGGTTAAAAAACTAACAATGACTAAATAGCTTGTAGCTAGTTAGCTGGTTAGCTTCTGGAGGTTCTTGAGTGTGTTCTAAAAATTAAAAATAATAGCGATTCCGTATCACATTGGTTGAGGCAGGTTTCCGGAAGGTATAAAGAAATTGTAAAAAATCGGGAAGAGATAGAAAGTACATATGGGCCACTGAGTGTTTGGGACGCGGCGATGCAGACGGTTAGCAGGCCTGTGCTAACAAGCTAACAGTTAGCAGGCCGGGGTAAACAAGGTAGCAGTTAGCGGACCTCAGCTAAACAAGCAAACAGTTAGCAGGCCGAATTAGCAAGCAAGGAGATAGCAAGGGCTAGAGAGTTAGCCTTTGGGGGACGTCGCGATGGGGTGAGTCTGTTTATTCCTCTTCATGCGGTGACATCGATAGACCGGTCGTGGGTCCGGGTATTGTAGCCCAGGAGTATGCTACGGTGGTAGCACAGGGGCTCTGGCCGGGCTAGCTTCAATCTAAGTGGGTGGAAACGCTAGCCAGGAGTAATCATCCGGGGTTGTGGTTTAGCTCGATAGCTAGTTGTGAAGATCCAGCTGAAAAATGTTCTGTTTGCGGTGGGAATCCGGGGATAAAAAATAAATAGGTCCGTTATGCTCTGGTTAGCGTCGCGTTGTTCGAACTGGCGAGAGCTTTCCGAGCTAAAGGTTAGCTGATGACCGGTTAGCTGAAGACCGCTAGCATAGCTGGTGGTTAGCTGGCTAGCGTCAGTTGAGGGGTTCCGGTTCCGAAGTAAATATAAATACTTTAGGAAAAGGTAGCAACATTGGGTGAGGCGGGTTGCAGGAGAGTATTTGGAAGTTTAGGTTTAGCAAAATGTTTTTAAAGAAATGCGAAGAAAAATATGTAAAACGAAAAAGAGACGATATATACAGGGGACACGATACGACAGGACGACTTACTGCTTGGAATCATAACTTATCCCTCTCCCCTTACTTGTCTCGCTCCCCAGCCCCAGCACCTTTCCATGTCCTTGTCCCTCTACCCAGCACCTTTACCTGTCCTTGTCCCTCTCCCCAGCACCTTTACCTGTCCTTGTCCCTCTCCCCAACCACAGCACCTTTCTCTGTCCTTGTCCTTGTCCCTCTCCCCAGCCCCAGCACCTTTATCTGTCCTTGTCCTTCTCCCCATCCCCAGCACCTTTTACTGTCCTTGTCCCTCTCCCCAGCCCCAGCACCTTTCCCCGTCTTTGTCCCTGTCCCCAGTACCTTTCCCCTTCCTTGTCTCGCTCCCCAGACCCAGCACCTTTCCATGTCCTTGTCCCTGTCCCCAGTACCTTTCCCCTTCCCTGTCTCGCTCCCCAGACCCAGCACCTTTCCATGTCCTTGTCCCTCTCCCCAGTACCTTTCCCCTTCCTTGTCTCGCTCCCCAGCCCCAGCACCTTTCCCTCTCCTTGTCCCTCTCCCCAGCCCCAGCACCTTTCCCTGCCCTTGTCCATTTTCCCAGCCCCAACCCCAGCACCTTTCCCCTACCTTGTCCCTCTCCCCAGCCCCTGTACCTTTCCCTGTCCTTGTCCCTCTCCCTTGCCCCAGCCACAGCACCTTTCCCTGTCCGTGTCCCTCTTCCCAGCACCTTTCCTTGTCCCTCCTCCCCGCCCCAGGCCCAGCACCTTTCTCTGTTCTTGTCCTTGTCCCTCTCCCCAGCCCCAGCACCTTTCTCTGTCCTTGTCCATGTCTCTCTCCCCAGCCCCAGTACCTTCCCCTGTCCTTGCCCCTCTCCCCATCCCCAGCACTTTTCCCCGTCCTTGTCTCTCTCCCCAGTACCTTTCCCCGTCCTTGTCTCTCTCCCCAGCCCCAGCACCTTTCCATGTCCTTGTCCCTCTCCCCAGTACCTTTCCCCATCCTTGTCCCTCTCCCCAGTCCCAGCACCTTTCTCTGTCCCTGTCCTTGTCCCTCTCCCCAGCCACAGCACCTTTCTCTGTCCTTGTCCTTGTCCCTCTCCCCAACCACAGCACCTTTCTCTGTCCCTGTCCTTGTCCCTCTCCCCAGCCCCAGCACCTTTCTCTGTCCCTGTCCTTGTCCCTCTCCCCAGCCACAGCACCTTTCTCTGTCCCTGTCCTTGTCCCTCTCCCCAGCCACAGCACCTTTCTCTGTCCTTGTCCTTGTCCCTCTCCCCAACCACAGCACCTTTCTCTGTCCCTGTCCTTGTCCCTCTCCACAGCCCCAGCACCTTTCTCTGTCTTTGTCCTTGTCCCTCTCCCCAGCTCCAGCACCTTTGTCACTGTCCTTGTCCCTCTCCCCAGCCCCAGCACCTTTCTCTGTCCTTGCCCTTGTCCCTCTCCCCAGCCCCAACCACAATACCTTTCTCTGTCCTTGTCCTTGTCCCTCTCACCAGCCCCAGCACCTTTCTCTGTCCTTGTCCTTGTCCCTCTCCCCAGCCCCAACCACAATACCTTTCTCTGTCCCTGTCCCTCTCCCCAGTACCTTTCCCCATCCTTGTCCCTCTCCCCAGTCCCAGCACCTTTCTCTGTCCCTGTCCTTGTCCCTCTCCCCAACTACAGCACCTTTCTCTGTCCTTGTCCTTGTCCCTCTCCCCAACCACAGCACCTTTCTCTGTCCCTGTCCTTGTCCCTCTCCCCAGCCCCAGCACCTTTCTCTGTCCCTGTCCTTGTCCCTCTCCCCAACCACAGCACCTTTCAAGGACAGGGACAGAGGACAGGGACAGAGAAAGGTGCTGGGACTGGGGAGAGGGACAAGGATGGGGAAAGGTACTGGGGAGAGGGACAAGGACATGGAAAGGGACATATTCAATCAATCCCTATACCAGTCTGCTGTTCCCACATGCTTCAAGAGGGCCACCATTGTTCCTGTTCCCAAGAAAGCTAAGGTAACTGAGCTAAACGACTACCGCCCCGTAGCACTCACTTCCGTCATCATGAAGTGCTTTGAGAGACTAGTCAAGGACCATATCACCTCCACCCTACCTGACACCCTAGACCCACTCCAATTTGCTTACCGCCCAAATAGGTCCACAGACGATGCAATCTCAACCACACTGCACACTGCCCTAACCCACCTGGACAAGAGGAATACCTATGTGAGAATGCTGTTCATCGACTACAGCTCGGCATTCAACACCATAGTACCCTCCAAGCTCGTCATCAAGCTCGAGACCCTGGGTCTCGACCCGCCCTGTGCAACTGGGTACTGGACTTCCTGACGGGCCGCCCCCAGGTGGTGAGGGTAGGCAACAACATCTCCTCCCCGCTGATCCTCAACACGGGGCCCCACAAGGGTGCGTTCTGAGCCCTCTCCTGTACTCCCTGTTCACCCACGACTGCGTGGCCACGCACGCTCCAACTCAATCATCAAGTTTGCGGACGACACAACAGTGGTAGGCTTGATTACCAACAACGACGAGACGGCCTACAGGGAGGAGGTGAGGGCCCTTGGAGTGTGGTGTCAGGAAAATAACCTCACACTCAACGTCAACAAAACTAAGGAGATGATTGTGGACTTCAGGAAACAGCAGAGGGAACACCCCCTATCCACATCGATGGAACAGTAGTGGAGAGGGTAGCTAGTTTTAAGTTCCTCGGCATACACATCACAGACAAACTGAATTGGTCCACTCACACTGACAGCGTTGTGAAGAAGGCGCAGCAGCGCCTATTCAACCTCAGGAGGCTGAAGAAATTCGGCTTGTCACCAAAAGCACTCACAAACTTCTACAGATGCACAATCGAGAGCATCCTGGCGGGCTGTATCACCGCCTGGTACGGCAACTGCTCCGCCCTCAACCGTAAGGCTCTCCAGAGGGTAGTGAGGACTGCACAACGCATCACCGGGGGCAAACTACCTGCCCTCCAGGACACCTACACCACCCGTTGTTACAGGAAGGCCATAAAGATCATCAAGGACATCAACCACCCGAACCACTGCCTGTTCACCCCGCTATCATCCAGAAGGCGAGGTCAGTACAGGTGCATCAAAGCTGGGACCGAGAGACTGAAAAACAGCTTCTATCTCAAGGCCATCAGACTGTTAAATAGCCACCACTAACATTGAGTGGCTGCTGCCAACACACTGTCATTGACACTGACCCAACTCCAGCCATTTTAATAATGGGAATTGATGGGAAATGATGTAAATATATCACTAGCCACTTTAAACAATGCTACCTTATATAATGTTACTTACCCTACATTATTCATCTCATATGCATATGTATATACTGTACTCTACAACATCGACTGCATCCTTATGTAACACATGTATCACTAGCCACTTTAACTATGCCACTTTGTTTACTTTGTCTACACACTCATCTCATATGTATATACTGTACTCGATACCATCTACTGTATGCTGCTCTGTACCATCACTCATTCATATATCCTTATGTACATGTTCCTTATCCCCTTACACTGTGTATAAGACAGTAGTTTTGGAATTGTTAGTTAGATTACTTGTTGGTTATCACTGCATTGTCGGAACTAGAAGCACAAGCATTTCGCTACACTCGCATTAACATCTGCTAACCATGTGTATGTGACAAATAAATAAAATTTGATTTGATTTGATTTGATTTCTCTGTCCTTGTCCTTGTCCCTCTCCCCAACCACAGCACCTTTCTCTGTCCCTGTCCTTGTCCCTCTCCCCAGCCACGGCACCTTTCCCTGGTACAGTAGTAGTGGTAGGAGTCATGCTCTCAGCAGCAGCACAGTAGTGTTCAGGCAGGATTTGTCTCCCTCTGCTCACGCAGCGTGTTGTCTCTCACACTGCATTATTTGTGTGGGTGTTATATAACAGCATGGCTCCTGGCTAACAGACCAACACAACCCCCAGCACGGCACGGCACAGGGAGGGGGAAAGAGCTGTGGGCACAGGGAGAGGGCAGGTACAGTACAATACATTACCTTACAGTGCAGTTAAGTACACTACTTTACTGTATAGTGCAATATAGTGCAAAACAATACTGTCCAAAACATCAAGGTACAATACAACACTGAACACTTTCATGCTAGCCTAAATTCTGCTGATACTAATGTAACCAGAGAGCACAACAAAACAAAGTCCTGAGTTGATGTCATGATATCTATTTAACTGGGGTCGAGGCTTTTCCCCAGGTGGCCGGAGAGGATAATATTATCTGCTGCTCCCTCCATCCAGATCTGCTGGGAATCTATCAGCCCACTCTTAGAGCCTTAACAACAGAACAGTCATGGTGGTGCTGGTGCTTATTGCCTGGCTGGCTTTCAGGAGATGGGGTCTGTACTCTGCACCACAGGAGGAGCAGCACACTGGCACCACGCTGTACTCACTCTCAACCCATATCTACAGTAACTGTATAGAGTTATACTAGACTGTACTCACTCTGAACCCATATCTACAGTAACTGTATAGAGTTATACCAGACTGTACTCACTCTGAACCCATATCCACAGTAACTGTATATAGTTATACCAGACTGTACTCACTCTGAACCCATATCTACAGTAACTGTATAGATAGATCCTGTATAGTTATACCAGACTGTACTCACTCTGAACCCATATCTACAGTAACTGTATAGAGTTATACCAGACTGTACTCACTCCGAACCCATATCTATAGTAACTGTATAGATAGATCCTGTATAGAGTTATACCAGACTGTACTCACTCTGAACCCATATCTACAGTAACTGTATAGAGTTATACCAGACTGTACTCACTCCGAACCCATATCTACAGTAACTGTATAGACAGACCCTGTATAGAGTTATACCATGCTGTACTCACTCTGAACCCATATCTACAGTAACTGTATAGAGTTATACCAGACTGTACTCACTCTGAACCCATATCTACAGTAACTGTATAGGGTTATACCAGACTGTACTCACTCTGAACCCATATCTACAGTAACTGTATAGACAGAGACTTATAGAACCTGTATAGAGTTATACCAGACTGTACTCACTCTGAACCCATATCTACAGTAACTGTATAGAATTATACCAGACTGTACTCACTCTGAACCCATATCTACAGTAACTGTATAGATAGATCCTGTATAGAGTTATACCAGACTGTACTCACTCTCAACCCATATCTACAGTAACTGTATAGATAGACCCTGTATAGAGTTATACCAGACTGTACTCACTCTGAACCCATATCTACAGTAACTGTATAGATATACCCTGTATAGAGTTATACCAGACTGTACTCACTCTGAACCCATATCTACAGTAACTGTATAGAGTTATACCAGACTGTACTCACTCTGAACCCATATCTACAGTAACTGTATAGATAGATCCTGTATAGAGTTATACCAGACTGTACTCACTCTGAACCCATATCTACAGTAACTGTATAGATAGATCCTGTATAGAGTTATACCAGACTGTACTCACTCTGAACCCATATCTACAGTAACTGTATAGAGTTATACCAGACTGTACTCACTCCGAACCCATATCTACAGTAACTGTATAGACAGACCCTGTATAGAGTTATACCAGACTGTACTCACTCTGAACCCATATCTACAGTAACTGTATAGATAGACCCTGTATAGAGTTATACCAGACTGTACTCACTCTGAACCCATATCTACTGTAACTGTATAGACAGAGACTTACAGAGCCTGTATAAAGGTGTACCAGGCTGCAGGTTACAGTCACTTCAAACCCTATCAATCTACTGTAATGTAACTGTATCAAGCCTGTACAGAGATTTACCAGCATGCAGGTTTCAGTCACATCAATTTACTGTAACTGTAGTCTGGAATAGGGATTTACCAGCCTGAAGGTTACAGTCACTCCAAACCCTTATCTACTGTAGCTATAGAGTCTTCACTTCACTGCATTAGATTTACCCCCAGCAGCACACAGAGGAAAATAAAATGCTTACTAACACTGCCCTGGCAGCTCCTAATATAACACACACACACACACACACACACACACACACACACACACACACACACACACACACACACACACACACACACACACACACACACACACACACACACACACACACACACACACACACACACACATACACACACACACACTGAGGAGCGGGAGAGCACTGATTCCTTTCCAGCAGCAGCCAGCGGCCTCTTTGACAGCATGCCTTTTTTCCCACATTAAGCAGCTAATTAAAAGTTGCTGGATCCCAATCTGCCTTTGTAGTGGGATCTCTTCAAAAGGGTCCGCCAGTTGGAGAGATAGAGAATGAATGGGGACACAGTGGGGAGAACAGCAGAGAACAGTGGTGGTGTGGTGAGTTTATGGAAAGGCCGAGAGGGTTGCTAATTAGGTGGCTGGCCTCTGCATCTTCTAAAAAGTGGACACAAGCACCCTTTTCCCTCTCCGCCGCTGCTCTGCTCTCTGTCTGAAGAATAGGCCATTACAGGATGGGGTGTACGGAACTGATCTGAGGGGGCACTGTTTGTTCGGATCGTCAAGGAGGAGTAATGACATTCAAACATCTAAATGTGTATATTGTCATGGAGACTATAGTACTATGGGTGTAAATGGAGATGGAGAAAGACAAGGAAATGAGCATGGCCAGAGAACATGAGACCTTTCATCATTAAATGTGTATTATCCTAAGGCCAGGCAGAAAACTCAATTACAGCCAAATATGCTTCCCACAAACTGACCCAGGGGCTGCAGATTTTGTTATTTCAATAATACAGGCTAGAGAGGAGGAAACAGCAAAGGACTACTGCCGCAAATAGATGCCACACATTCAACTCCTGTAAACAATCTTGACCTCGTTTCTTTCCAATTACAAAGTCCAATTTGTGCACAGCATGCATCCCCATCAAATGTGGCTATATTGGCTACTGTATAGTGGTTTGTGGCTAACTATAGCCTGCATGCTACCAGCTTTGGGTCAGTGTTGATGCTAGTTTGTGCCCTTACTACTTCCATATTGTTCTGAGACCAAGTGATCTTCCAACGTTTGGACCATGTCCCAGATAGCAGAATCATATACTGTGATTATAATTTACAACTTTTTTTAAAATCACATAATTAGCAAGTACCGTTGCAAATCCCAATGTCCAAGGGCTTCCATTCACTGAAGATGTGGAGGTCTCTTTAAGCTTGTACTGTATTACTGATTTGACCTGTGCCTTCTGCTCTATGTAATGCATGGTAGCGGGGCGTGATGCAACAATAACTCATCTTTTTGTCAGTTACAGTATTGTTGTGGTTTATACTGTATGCTGGTTATGTATGGTTACAATAGTATCTAACCAAGCATTTACATAGAGGATACCGGTGATGTTACACTAATACTGATGCTGTTGATGATAACACTGGGGATATCACCATCATCAATAATTCAACAACTAACATGGCCAATAAAAACAGACCCGTTGCTCTGTGTTGCAGGATGATGATGTGTTGCTCTCTGTGTTTCCGCTTAGTTTTTGTTTATGCCTGTTTTTAATAGTCTCCTAGCTAGCAGCGAGGGAGAGAGTGTGCCATGTGTGTGTGTGCGCACCGTGTGTGTTCCAATTATCATCCCATTAGTGAGGTTCAGGTCCTCTCCTGCTATGTCCACTATACACATTAATGAATCGTTCTCTAACACTAACGAGTAGATGAAGGGAGGGCACCTAGTGGGAAATATGAGGAGGGAGAGGGAGCATACCTGGTATGAGGGCTTGTTGTGGCATGTGTCTTAAATTGCATCCTATTCCCTATGTAGTGCACTACTTTTGGCCAGAGGCCTATGGAGTAGTGCACTATATAGGGGACAGGATGCCATTTGAGATACACGTTGTATGTTTGTCAGTGGATTCGGGCAATGCAGGCGACACTCTAGAATGATACAGTTTGGTATCTGACTCACCCTGCGTTGTCGATGACTCAGATAATATGGAGTGTCTGTCTATATGAGCCACATTCCGTTAGTTTTGCTCACGCTCTCAACAAATGCATCATGCTTTTCAGCGCGTTGTACATACAGGTAACTGCCAAAATAAAGGAAACACCAACATAAAGTGTCTTAATAGGGTGTTGGGGCACCACGAGCCAGAACAGCTTCAATCCATCTTAGCATAGATTCTATAAGTGTCTGGAACTCTATTGGAGGAATGCGACACCGTTCCTCCACAAGAAATTCCATCATTTGGTGTTTGTTGATGGTGGTGGAAAACTCTGTCTCAAACACCCCTCCAGAATCTCCAATACATCATTTTCATGCTCATCAAACCATTCAGTGACCACTCGTGTGCTGTGGATGAGGGCATTGTCATCCTATAGGGGCATAGCCATGGTAACCAAAATAATGGCCTGCCAAGCATTTTGATACATGACCCTAAGCATGATGGGATGTATCGTCCTTAACTCAGGAACCACACCTGTGTGGAAGCACCTGCTTTCAATATACTCTGTATCCTTCATTTACTCAAGTGTTTCCATTATTTGGGCAGTTACCTGTACATCAATTATAAGTGGATTACCTCATGATATGGTGGAGTTGTGGTAGGCAGCACTCCCTTTGGTGGCCAGAGACAAATGAATGGTTTGCTGTGGAGTAGACTGATCATTAGAATGCTAAGAGTTTAGTGTTTGTTGTTGTGGCTCTAGATGGGCATTGCAGCTCCGTAATTGCTTTCCATGTATTTTCATCTCCATGGAGAGAATACTTGAAGGTTAAGTCTTAGGTGTTTTTATTTCAAGCTACCGGTACTACTGCTTTTCAGACGCAACCTTCTCATGAATTCTGTAAACATTGCGTTCCCACAGGCATTTACCCGTATTTGCACATTCCAGTTGGCTTTGATGTCGACAATGCATCCCCTCTTTCTTTCTCCAGTGGGCCGCCTCCTCATCGAGTTTGCCTCCCAGATGACGATGGAACGAGTGCAGAAGGAGAACCCCAACGTGACGGAGGGGGGCAAGTACACCCCACCGGACTGCCGCGCCAAACAGAAGGTGGCTATCATTATCCCGTTCAGACACAGAGACAACCACCTCAAGTACTGGCTGCACTACCTGCACCCCATCCTACGACGGCAGAAGATCGACTACGGCATCTATATCATCACCCAGGTCAGTGTTTAGGATCAACTGATTTAGGATCCACTTCTTCTACCCTGGACCTACTGTAACTTTAACTATCAATAGATAATAGCCACACAACAAAGTGGGCCATTGAACCGTAGATATTATGGAATTATAATGCTGTGCCTCACTACCTTTTCCAGTACGAGTTGAATGATAATCCAATATACGCTGCTGTTTCATCCTTGTCCGTCCACTGAGTGACACATTCCATTCCCAAAACACTTCAAGAGAGGTCAATGGAGCTTCTTATTCATGTAGGGGCAGGATCGTTCAACTTCAAGTGCCCCAGCCCCTCCATGTCCACCCCTGTTCACCATGAGGCAATAGAAGTGTCGTACAATTCCACCATTCAGGGGAGGATGTTGGGTAATGTGCTCTGATGTCCTCCGTCAGTCCTTCCAGTGGGTGCAGCACCCTAGTTACTCCCTCTGTGGAACAGGCGGTTTGGTTCCGCCTGCTCAGCTCAGCCCAGCGTGTCTCTTGATTTATGTCCCAGGCTCTCATATCTCCGTTATTATCCATGTCAGAGGCCTCATCTTCTCTATCATTAATGCTGCGCTGGTTCTTCTTCTGCACTGGGAACAGAGAAGTAGAAACGAGGAGTATGTGCATGCATGCAATGCATTTGTTTCCCCTTTCATTTCCATCCGGTCTATTCTCCCTGAACATCTACTGTAGCTGTAGCTATTCTACTGTGAAAAGCAAGGCTATTATTTAGGCTATCAAATCAAATCAAATTTATTTATATAGCCCTTCGTACATCAGCTGATATCTCAAAGTGCTGTACAGAAACCCAGCCTAAATCCCCAAACAGCAAGCAATGCAGGTGTAGAAGCACGGTGGCTAGGAAAAACTCCCTAGAAAGGCCAAAACCTAGGAAGAAACCTAGAGAGGAACCAGGCTATGTGGGGTGGCCTGTCCTCTTCTGGCTGTGCCGGGTGGAGATTATAACAGAACATGGCCAAGATGTTCAAATGTTCATAAATGACCAGCATGGTTGAATAATAATAAGGCAGAACAGTTGAAACTGGAGCAGCAGCACAGTCAGGTGGACTGGGGACAGCAAGGAGTCATCATGTCAGGTAGTCCTGGGGCACGGTCCTAGGGCTCAGGTCCTCCAAGAAAGAGAAAGAAAGAGAGAATTAGAGAGAGCATATGTGGGGTGGCCAGTCCTCTTCTGGCTGTGCCGGGTGGAGATTATAACAGAACATGGCCAAGATGTTCAAATGTTCATAAATGACCAGCATGGTCGAATAATAGTAAGGCAGAACAGTTGAAACTGGAGCAGCAGCATGGCCAGGTGGACTGGGGACAGCAAGGAGTCATCATGTCAGGTAGTCCTGGGGCATGGTCCTAGGGCTCAGGTCAGTTGAAACTGGAGCAGCAGCATGGCCAAATGGACTGGGGACAGCAAGGAGTCATCATGTCAGGTAGCCCTGGGGCATGGTCCTAGGGCTCAGGTCCTCCGAGAGAGAGAAAGAAAGAGAGAAGGAGAGAATTAGGGAACGCACACTTAGATTCACACAGGACACCGAATAGGACAGGAGAAGTACTCCAGATATAACAAACTGACCCTAGCCCCCCGACACATAAACTACTGCAGCATAAATACTGGAGGCTGAGACAGGAGGGGTCAGGAGACACTCTGGCCCCATCCGAGGACACCCCCGGACAGGGCCAAACAGGAAGGATATAACCCCACCCACTATGCCAAAGCACAGCCCCCACACCACTAGAGGGATATCTTCAACCACCAATTTACCATCCTGAGACAAGGCTGAGTATAGCCCACAAAGATCTCCGGCACGGCACAACCCAAGGGGGGGGGGGGGCAACCCAGGCAGGATGACCAAAACAGTGAATCAACCCACTCAGGTGACGCACCCCTTCCAGGGACGGCATGAGAGAGCCCCAGTAAGCCAGTGACTCAGCCCCTGTAATAGGGTTAGAGGCAGAGAATCCCAGTGGAAAGGCTATGCAAATGTTTGGATGATGAGCAGAACAGAGTTCTTTTCACAGTCTTGTGTTTGTTGACCTATAATTAAGGGTAACCTGCCTGTTTGGTTTTGGACTAGTTTTAGGCATTGTGAGAATTCTTATCTAGCCTATTATGGTGGCAGATCAAGTGCAGATCACCATTTGAGCTGTCAGATGCTGGAAGAACATAACATTATCCACGCAGCATATGTATATTAAATATAATGTCATCAGTTTCATATAGAGTTCATTCCCATTAGCAACAGTGACAAAGTAAAGTCCCTGACTCCCAGAGGATTGACTCACCAAGACACCAACCAGCAGCTGCAGGGAAAAGCTTTGATTATTTTTTACATTTTCTGTTGATTACATTTTTGTAGACTCATTTATCGGTACACTCTTAAATAAAACGTGCTATCTAGAAGGTTCCTTTGGCTCTCCCCATAGGGGAACCACTTGAAGAACCATTTTTGGTTGCAGGTAAAACACTTTTGGGTTCCTTTCTACAGAGGTTTCTACATGGAACCCAAAAGGGTTCGGTCTGGAACCAGAAAGGGTTCTACTATGGGGACAACCGAAGAACTCTTTTGTAGTTGCATCTCTGCTTTGTGACTTTATGTGTTATTGAAATAAAGCCTAAAATGACCTGTCCCTCCAAATTAGTGTTTTGTGATATATCTGACTCTTGTTTTTGTGCAACACAATTACCAATGTGACTAAGCTCAGTATTGAGCCTGAGAGAGCTAGGAAATGGTGTCTGTGTACCATGTACTAAAATACTTAGAACCACTTGGCTAAGAAGTAATCACATTTTCCTTTCGATTATTTCATGAACCTATATCATGTTATTTCAAGTTATTCCTTTGGAGCGCATGCAGAAGAGATTTTGAATGGGAGTAACGAGTGTGTTGATATAATGGTAATATTATCAGAATTCTGCTTTCAATCGACATAGGTATTGCACTGAATCATACATTACTATCACAACATTCAAAATATCAGAATTGGTTAAATAACGTTATGCATGTCAACATATAAGGCTAGAATTAAGAGTAGGCAAAGTTATGGTGTCAGGCGAAAGAATAGTTCTCAAATGTTTTACCATTGTAACATTTGATGTACAGTCACATTCACCTTGGTCGTCTGAAGCATGCTGTAGAGTTCACAGCTGGCGACGCCTCGTCCTGATTGGTTATTATGTTGGTTGCAACTCAAATCTCTTTAAAAGAGTCTTCTAATAACCCAATCAAAGCCTATAGCCGACATAACAAACAAGGAGTTTACAATCAATATTGTTTTGATAATAAAATTGTTTAAGTGAAACTCAAATAAACAGTTCCCAGAATCATATATAGGCTGCAAAAATCCTACATTTGATTTAATTTGCAAAAATGTTGCGTTCATCACTTGAACGAAAGCCTCAATTAGCCAATAAAGCTGAAACAACGTAGGGCTGTAGAGGCAGATGTATGTATTTACCCATGTTCTCCCTCAACTCTGGGACCGCCCGCCAGCTGATTGTCTTGCCCGATGCTGGACTCTATAGCGCAAGAGGAGAGAGACTCAGACAGAAACATTCACACCTCCATTCATTTACAAAAGGATAGTCTAATAGCAGTTCACATTTCACTAACAAGGTGTGCGAATGCTGTAAATACTGACGACAACTGATGGTAAAAGCGCGTTGTTTCAAAAAAGGATAATGGTACAGTATGGTACATTCACCTGACACAATACTAAAATTTGAAATGTCGAACTGAATATCACAGACCTGATTTGCCCGAAAGAAAATGCATCAACCCCCTACAAATATGTCAAGTTATTAGAATCCGCTTAATAATCCAAATAACCTTATAATAAGTCATGATTTATATACTGTATAGCCAATAGAAAGAAGCATATATACACTATTTTTTCATCAACATCTTTGTGTTTTTGTTCATAAAATAATGATAAAAAGACTAGGTGAAGTAGATGTGCTCAAAATGCCTCTAGTGCTTCAAATGAGCATTAACGTCAAGCACCGCGACTCGCTGACGCGTCAAACAGCACACCGCACACTATATGTAGCATTACGCAACTTTTAAACGAGGAACCACTATACACATCATGGCAGTTTTATTTCCTAGGTTAACTCTCAACATATGGCTCAGTCAGATAGTGAGTGCTCCTCTAGAATTGTTACTATAATAGGGGCTTCACACCATGGCTGCACAGGGATCTACTCCCTCCCACAACAATGCAACCAGAGGAGGAGGGAGAGAAGCCTTGACAATCACAAGGCAACCAGAGACCAAGGATACAAGGGATTTTGACTCACTAATCGCATCCACACCGTTCTGCTGCTGCCATTTCTTATCCTCCTCTCTCGTAGGAGGACACTTTATCCATCACGCGCACCAGAGTGTTAAATGATTGTAAGTCGGAGCCTTTTACTCAGAGCGGTGGGGAGGAAGTAGAGCAGTAGGGAGGAAAATGGGATCATTTCCCAGTTTATCATGCTTGCAGATCATTTCTGCCATGTCCTATGAGTCAAAACAGTCGTTTGAGGGAAATTCACCAGAGACAGAGAGATATCTTCCAGCTGCCACACCCCGGGCCAGCAGCCTTAGTGCTGATTCAGTACCAGCTCTGTCACTCAGCAGAAGAGAGGGTCTACTCTGCTCTGCTCCTAATCTGATTCTGAACATGTGAACTCTTCCAGGAGATGCACAGACACAGGTGGTGCAGCGAAGAGCTTCAACCCCGTTGCTGTGCAGTGAGCTTAGGCATCACATCATGGCATCACATATCACATGACATGGCATCACATATCACATGACCAGTGGGAAAACAAATGGGGGAAAGCCAGGCAGACAGATACATAACCCTCCCTGTTCACCCAGTGGACTCCTACCTGATCTCAGATAGAGACTCAGCAGTATTCATAACTTACCAAGGACACTAAGCACAGCCAGCCATTGGACAGCCATAGCTACTGTTATAACAGTATGTTCTGCGTGGGCGGCTGAACGTGGTGTCCGTGGTTCTGGTGGGGTCTGAGTCGAGCTACTGCAGAGCTGTAACACCTGCCAGGAACCAACGCCAACGTTTTGCCTGTCGCCCCCATGATGCTCATCATGTTCACTGGAAGGAGGCCCAGATTGAGGGACTAAAAAAGGAACACTTAATATTGCTGGCGGTGCTGTTAACATGCTGTTGACAAGAGGAAAGGAAGATCTACAGTCACTGGAGAATATATGTTAGGTTAGATTCCATTTTCAACTAGATGATTAGAAACAATACCATACGATGTAACGTAATGACATCATAATTAGTGTTTCAATCATAGTCTTTCAGTATCACCGACGTGCGTGACAGAACAGAGTGTGAAAGCTGATCTACAAAGCAGCGGTGGAGTGATTGATTCTGTCTCATCTGATGCCTCTGTGATCAGCACTAGCTGGCTGGCTGGGACATGTGTGTTAGAGAGGGCGTGTTGGTCACACAGACTAAAGCCTGCAGTAACAGAGGATGCTGCTTGTCCTAGTGGTGACAAGGAGATTGTTTGGAGCCTCGGAGTCGTTTCAATACTTGTATCAGAAGACATGCATAGTCACTTGAATTATATCATTTAAATCCCCGTTTCCACAAACACAGTATGGTGCCCATGTTAGAGCAATCAACGTATGCTTTAACTACCTGCATGATTTGGAAATGATTCATAGTAATTACAATTTACAAGTACTGCAATTTGCTGAGGGGTTTATGTTTGCTGCCCTCTATGTTATAAACTGAGGCTATAGGCTGAACTCCTCGTGATTATCAACACATGACATGGTTATCTCTCCCCCCTGAGATGGTGAGGTCATCAGAGGCAGATTACTTCATATCAGTATCCTAATGGAATGGACCTTGACACGTTTAGCATTTCAAAAGAATGGAACCTTATAGACGGGTAGGTTGTTTAGCAACAAAATCCATGTTTGCGCAACTATGTGGCAAAACAGACAGGTTTGGCTTAGTGTTGACAACATGTAAATTATATTTGGTCTTCATTGTTTATTGAAAACATAAATAGATTTGCACAATGAGCAAATACATCATTACAGTTGTTGGTTAGATAGCAATTGAATTTGTGAACCTGGCATCAGTCAAAACATCTCTAAACAAGTCATGGTATCAAGAACAATATGAAACTAACTGAAACAAGCCAACTACGATTCCTTACACGGCAGCTTCTGGTCATTTTCAATAGCTATCTGGCCACACAGAATCACCACAACACACGGACTGCTGACCCATTGAAGCGTGCACATCATTTTTGTGGCATTGTCAGCTAACTCATCTATTATAAAAAGTGTCAGTTATTTTGTCTCTAGTATCTATCTATTGTTCCTGTTCCCAAGAAAGCTACGGTAACTGAGCTAAATGAATATCACCCTGTAGCACTCACTTCCATCATCATGAAGTGCTTTGAGAGACTAGTCAAGGATCATATCACCTCCACCCTACCTGACACCCTAGACCCACTTCAATTTGCTTACCGCCCCAATAGGTCCACAGACGCAATCGCAATCACACTGCACACTGACCTAACCCATCTGGACAAGAGGAATACCTATGTAAGAATGATGTTCATCGACTACAGCTCAGCATTTAACACCATAGTACCCTCCAAACTCGTCATTAAGATGGAGACCCTGGGTCTCGACCCCGCCATGTGCAACTGGGTCCTGGACTTTCTGACGGGCCACCCCCAGGTGGTGAGGCAACTTCTTCACCCGCTGATCCTCAACACTAGGGCCCCACAAGGGTGCGTTCTCAGCCCTCTCCTGTATTCCCTGTTCACCCATGACTGTGTGGCCATGCACGCCTCCAACTCAATCATCAACTTTGTAGACGACACTACAGTGGTAGGCTTGATTACCAACAACGACAAGACGGCCTACAGGGAGGAGGTGAGGGCTCTCGGAGTGTGGTGTCAGGAAAATAACCTCACACTCAACGTCAACAAAGCAAAGAAGATGATCGTGGACTTCAGGAAACAGCAGAGGGAGCACCCCCTTATCCATCGACGGGACAGTAGTGGAGAAGGTGGAAAGTTTTAAGTTCCTCTGCGTACACATCACGGACTATCTGAAATGGTCCACCCACACAGACAGCGTGGTGATGAAGGGGCAACGCCAGGAGGCTGAAGAAATTTGGCTTGTCACCAAAATCACAAACTTTTACAGATGCACAATCGAGAGCATTCTGTCGGGCTGTATCACCGCCTGGTACGGCAACTGCTCTGCCCACAACCATAAGGCTCTCCAGAGGGTAGTGAGGTCTGCACAACCAATCACCGGGGGCAAACTACCTGCCCTCCATGACACCTACACCACCGGATGTCACAGGAAGGCCAAAAAGATCATCAAGGACAACAACCACCCGAGCCACTGCCTGTTCACCCCACTATCATCCAGAAGGCGAGGTCAGTATAGGTGCATCGAAGCTGGGACCGAGAGACTGAAAAACAGCTTCTATCTCAAGGCCATCAGAATGTGAAACAGCCATTACCGTTGGCTGCTGCCAACATACTGACTCAAATCTCTAGCCATTTCAATAATTAAAAATTGGATGTAATAAATGTATCACTAGTCACTTTAAACAATGCCACTTTATATAATGTTTACATACCCTACATTACTCATTTCATATGTATGTATATACTGTACTCTACACCATCTACTGGATCTTGCCTATGCCGTTCGGCCATCGCTCATCCATATATTTATATGTACATATTCCTATTCATTCATTTAGACTTGTAGTATAAGGTAGCTTATGTGAAATTGTTAGATTACTTTTTAGATATTACTGCATGGTCAGAACTAGAAGCACAAGCATTTCGCTACACTCGCAATAAAATCTGCTAACCATGTGTATGTGACCAATAAAATGTCATTTGATTTGATTTGACGAGCCTTTAGATATCTTTCCTTGACCCAAGTAGTACATAAACCCCCCCCCCATAAGACGTAATTATCATTATCTTCAGGCAGACTTAAGAAATCTGATAAACTGCTCAGACTAAAGGAAGGCTTATCCCTCTCTTTATTGGTGTATTTTCCTCCTCAGGTCTAATAACCCACACTGGTTGAAAAAGCAGGAAAGGATGTTTGTGCAATTGACCAAGGAATAGGATATTGATCCTATGAGTAACTCTTTGGGCCCTCTGTCTGTGTGTTCCTGTGTGTTCTAAGAACCACTCGTACTGTTTTGCAGAGCTGAGAGCAGACAGTGTAAAGCTACTTGCGTTACAGTCTCCGACCCAGCGAAACAAGCAGCCAGTCTGACTCTGAACTGGGCTGTTCATAACTGGAGTGCAGAGTATTACACAGAAGTCTCTGTTCAGAGTAGAGAGGAAGGAGAGGGAAAGAGGTGAATCATTCTCAAAGATGACAGGGAACGAACATTTGGAATGATTGGTGGGCTTGGAGTAGGAGCAAGCACAATATTACTACACTGAAGACCGAGGATGTCTATCAGTCTTTTAGTATAGAAGAAGAGAAAAGGCCAATGACTTGATGATGATGTACGTTGGTACTTATTTGCTTGGAAAAAAGTCCCAAAGAGGGCTGAAGTACACTATTGCCATATGCTGCATTAATAAAGAGGCAATTGAGGTTTTATTTTATTGGCTGAGCACTTAGGTCCCAAACTCTCTGATTCAGAGGGGTTGGGTTAAAACGCAGAAGACACATTTCAGTTGTATTCATTCAGTTGTGCAACTGACTAGGTGTCCCCCTTTCCTTTCCCCTTCTCTTAGGTGTCCATTAGGACTCAGAGTGTTATTTACCACTTCGTCCCATTAAAGGCAGAACGCAGAGAGAAAGAAAAACAGTCCTCGAGGTTTAGTCGACAGCCATAAAATAAATGGACTTAGAGCTCAATGAACATGGTAGATGATCATAACGTGGTAGTCTCAAGACAACACTTTTCTCGTGTGACTGGGAATCTTAAGGATGACTACATGTGGATATCATTAGATGTGGTAGTCAAGTGATAAATAAAGTCAAATATAAACTGTGTACAAGGGATCATGATTTAGCCTATAACACGACTCAGGATAAGACCCAGATGCAGACACATGAGGCAGACAGTTAGAATCGTAGATGTTTATTACAAAACAGGGGGCAGGAAAACGGCAGGTCCAGGACAGGCAGAGGTCGGTAATCCAAGACAGCGTCAACAAGGGACAGAATGGCAGGCAGGCTCAGGGTCAGGGCAGGCAGAGGTCAGAACCGGGAGGACTAGAAAACAGAAACTTGAAAAAATGGCAAATGGGAGAACGTGCTGGTAAGACAAGACGAGACAAACTGGCAACAGACCAACGGAAAACGCAGGTATAAGGACACAGGGGATAATGGGGGAAATGTGAGACACCTGGTGGGCAGAGACAAGCACAAGACAGGTGAAACAGATCAGGGTGTGACAGCCTAAGTATTAGAGTTTTCCATTTAGCTAACTACATAAATTACTTAACGAATCCTGTCGCTTCGCACTATGGATTTCAGGTTCTCTCTTTCTCTCTTTTGGGTTGAAATGTCATGATATACAGTGCCTCCTTTGTTATATACAATCTCACCCTTCTCTCTGTGTCTGACAGCTTCGCTATTCAAGAGACAAGGGAAATCCTGCCCAATTCCCATGACATTGACAAATCACCGTAAAACCTGGTGAAAATGTAATTCATATTCCAAGGTGATTCATTCTTCCTGCCTCCAATTTCTAATATTAATATTATTTGGGTTGCCTGTTGTTCTCTGCCAAGCCAGCAATCCTTATCAGAGGCAGGATAGGAGCCACTCGGAGTGACAGCAAACCATAGCATGCTGATGGTGCTGGGGCTTTGTGTAAGCCGGGGGTAAACTTAATTGATTCTGTAATAAACCTTCCAACAATTCTCTCACTATTTCAACGACGAGGCCTTGAATCAATCCCTCCTCAATTGTTAATGTATTAAGCCCGTCATAAATAAAACATAATGGAAGGAAACATATTATATTACATCCCTGTAATGCCAATGGTTGTGGAGTGTAATTCCAAGGATAGGCAAGATGAAACATTGCATACTGGCTGGTAGTCCTGCTGTCTTTGTATTGTTGGAAGGGGACTCGTCCCTCTCTCTCTCTTTCTCTTTCTCTTTCTCTCTCGTATTTCCCTCCCACCTCTATCTGAGAATGTCTAAAATAATCCTTAGCACAGCGTGCTTTGCTGGGAGGACGTCTCTCTCACTCTCTGGTGTGGTGCGGGATTGTATTTCTGCACCACTGCTAAAGCTTGAGGACTCTAGAATCGCAGCGACAGTGAGATGAAATAATGACCTGCCAACAGCAGAAAGCCCATATGATATGTTAAACACTCCATGGAAGGAACTAGGCCAAAATGTTATGTCAGAACTATGTCCTGTATACAGTGCATTATCGGCACCCTTAAATGAATAACATCCAAACAACCTCCATTCAAATCAACACATGTAGTATTGAACAAACACTCCTTGTTATAATATACAGAATGTACAGTATAGTGGTGGAGTTAGACAATTAAATTCATGGTAGAAAGTGGTAAAGAAAACTCCACATCTAATCTGTGAGAAAAAGCTCTCCTGTCAATAGAGCTTTTCAGTTCTCAGCTGAAATGATTCATATTATTGATTGGTGTAGTATCAGATATTGTTATTCTCAAGGACTCCCTCGCCTGACGTTTCTGTTTTCAGGGATGAAGCTCTATGTGGCTCTCATGAAAAATTAAATATACCACCGGGAAGTGCATCTTGTCAAGATGTTCGACACGTCCTTCAATCTCAATGCCTTTCAGCTTTCTTCCCTCACACTCTGTGACCTCACTGGTCTCTTAATACTAAATTACACAGTTTGTAATAAAATCAAAATCATTTCATCAGGAGACAGATACAGTAGAGAAACTCAATTTGTCCTCGACCACTACACCTCATTGATTACATTTTAAAAACATAGCCCGAACAGACTTTGACAGACCTACCTAGAACTTAGTAGAGCAGTAATGTGTTAAAGTTTCTATCAGATATCATCTTCCTTGACATGTTCTTAATTCTTAAGGAGGGAGTGTCAGGTCACAACCTATATACTGTACTTCCACGACAGTCTAGAGGCTTCACCACCGGGGTATAGAGAGCTTGCCTCCTGCAAACCCAATGAAACCTGACTCTGCAATTACAAGCCGCTGGAGTGGAACACGGCTAATCGTGAGTAACGGACATCTGGCACCTTGACCCCCTGAAGCCAGTTCAATCAGCCGCTAGGTGCTAACGCTAGTCCACGCCATGCAGCCAAGGGGGGGTGGGGGTGAGATGAGCTATGACCTGTGGGCGTCAGCACGATCACATCACTGTGTATGCAGGGCTGGTCCAGTCGGCAGCGCTCAACCCTGACCATGTAATGGGCTGTCCTTCAAAGAAGAAAGGTCCCGTGGGTGTGTCTCTCCCCCTTGGTCCCCCTTTCTCTCCTCTCTCCTAATCTCCCTCTCCTCTCTCTTTCCCTCCTCTCCTCTCTCTTTCCCTCCTCTCCCTCTCCACCGCGCCAGCCTCCGAGCTTATCGGAGTGCCAATCAGGGACGGACAAGACTACTCGCCCCCTGGATCCAACACAGCCTTCCTAATCCATCATGCACCAGCAGAGGTGAAAGGGAGAGGAGAGCAGAAGAGAGGAGGAGAGCCCTTAACTCTATTCACTCATCACACTCTCAGGGTCTCAGGGAATGTGTCCCCAAATGACACCCTATTTCCTTTTATAGTGCACTACTTTTGACCAGGACCCATAGGGATCTGGTCGAACGTAGTGCACTATGTATGGAATAGGGTGCTATTTGGGACACAAGCAGGATCTGGCCTGTTATGCCACAGCTGTTGTCTTGATGGTCGGTAGTCCTGAAATGAGAACATGAGTCACAAATATCAAGCAGTAATGGAAAATGACTGTCAGGAATAACCAGTGACTGACTGTGATTGTAGGGTGTCTGTTGGACTTTGTGGATATTGAGAATGAGGATGATGATACGGTTGGAACTCAGATGTGACCTCAGAATTGGCTGCATTTGCTCTTGACTGTTTGGTAGATCAGTTCAATAGCTTGTTTGCTTTACTGCAGAATAGAATAGCATCTCTTTTCAAATGCCAACTTTAACCTCAGTGGAACCATTGCATACAGTGCCTTGCAAAAGTATTCACGCCCTTGGCATTGCATACAGTGCCTTGCAAAAGTATTCACGCCCTTGGCATTGCATACAGTGCCTTGCAAAAGTATTCACGCCCTTGGCATTTTTCTAAATATTATCAATGGAAATCAAATTTATCAACCCATGGAGGTATGGATTTGGAGTCACACTCAAAATTAAAGTGAAAAACCACACTACAGGCTGATCCAACCTTGATGTAAATTCCTTAATACAAGTCAAAATGAGGCTCAGTAGTGTGTGTGGCCTCCACGTGCCTGTATGACCTCCCTACAACGCCTGGGCATGCTCCTGATGATGTGGCGGATGGTCTTCTGAGGGATCTCCTCCCAGATCTGGACTAAAGCATCCGCCAACTCCTGGACAGTCTGTGGTGCAACGTGGCGTTGGTGGATGGAGCGAGACATGATGTCCCAGATGTGCTCAATTGGATTCAGGTCTGGGGAACGGGCAGGCCAGTCCATAGCATCAATGCCTTCCTCTTGCAGGAACTGCTGACACACTCTAGCCACATGAGGTCTAGCATTGTCTTGCATTAGGAGGAACCCAGGGCCAACCGCACCAGCATATGGTCTCAAAAGGGGTCTGAGGATCTCATCTCGGTACCTAATGGCAGTCAGGCTACCTCTGGCGAGCACATGGAGGGCTGTGCGGCCCCCCAAAGAAATGCCACCCTACACCATGACTGACCCACCGCCAAACCGGTCATGCTGGAGGATGTTGCAGGCAGCAGAACGTTCTCCACGGCGTCTCCAGACTGTCAAGTCTGTCACATGTGCTCAGTGTGAACCTGTTTTCATCTGTGAAGAGCACAGGGCGCCAGTGGCGAATTTGCCAATCTTGGTGTTCTCTGGCAAATGGCAAACGTCCTGCATGGTATTGGGCTGTAAGCACAACCCCCACCTGTGGACGTCGGGCCCTCATACCACCCTCATGGAGTCTGTTTCTGACCGTTTGAGCAGACACATGCACGTTTGTGGCCTGCTGGAGGTCATTTTGCAGGGCTCTGGCAGTGCTCCTCCTGCTCCTCCTTGCACAAAGGTGGAGGTAGCGGTCCTGCTGCTGGGTTGTTGCCCTCCTATGGCCTCCTCCACGTCTCCTGATGTACTGGCCTGTCTCCTGGTAGCGCCTCCATGCTCTGGACACTACGCTGACAGACACAGCAAACCTTCTTGCCACAGCTCGCATTGACGTGCCATCCTGGATGAGTTGCACTCATGCTACCACTAGAGTGAAAGCACCGCCAGCATTCAAAAGTGACCAAAACATCAGCCAGGAAGCATAGGAACTGAGAAGTGGTCTGGTCACCACCTGCAGAACCACTCCTTTATTGGGGGTGTCTTGCTAATTGCCTATAGTTTCCACCTGTTGTCTATTCCATTTGCACAACAGCATGTGAAATGTATTGTCAATCAGTGTTGCTTCCTAAGTGGACAGTTTGATTTCACAGAAGTGTGATTGACTTGGAGTTACATTGTGTTGTTGAAGTGTTCCCTTTATATTTTTGAGCAGTGTATATTCACCCCCTTTGCTATGAAGCCCCTAAATAAGATCTGGTGCAAACTCCACCTGTGTGCAATCTAAGTGTCACATGATCTCAGCACCTGTTCTCAAAGGCCCCAGACACAACACCACACCACTAAGCAAGAGGCACCACCAAGCAAGTGGCACCATGAAGACCAAGGAGCTCTTCAAACAGGTCAGGGACAAAGTTGTGGAGATGTACAGATCAGGGTTGGGTTATAGAAAAATATCAGAAACTTTGAACATCCCATGGAGCACCATTAAATCCATTATTCAAAAATTGAAAGAATATGGCACCACAACAAAACTGCCAAGAGAGGGCTGCCCACCAAAACTCACAGACCAGGCAAGGGCATTAATCAGAGAGGCAACAAAGAGACCAAAGATAACCCTGAAGGAGCTGCAAAGCTCCACAGCGGAGATTGGAGTATCTGTCTGTAACGGCTTTCTTCCTGGGAAGGAGAGGACAAAAGCACAGCGTGATTAGTGTTAAACATCTTTAATAAAGACGATAACCGAGAACACTACACAAAATACAAAACAATAAATGTGAAAACCGAAACAGTCCTGTGTGGTGCAAACAAACACAGACAAGCTACCTAAATATGGTTCCCAATCAGAGACAATGACTAACACCTGCCTCTGATTGAGAACCATGTCAGGCCAAACACAGAAACAGATCAACTAGACACACAACATAGAATGCCCACCCAGCTCACGTCCTGACCAACACTATAACAAGGAAAACACACAAGAGCTATGGTCAGAATGTGACACTGTCCATAGAACCACTTTAAGCCGTACACTCCACAGAGCTGGGCTTTATGGAAGAGTGGCCAGAAAAAAAGCTATTTCTTAAAGAAAAAAATAAGCACACATGTTTGGTGTTCTCCAAAAGGCTTGTGGGAGACAAACATATGGAAGAAGGTACTCTGGTCAGATGAGACTAAATTGAGCTTTTTGGCAACCAAGAAAAACACTATGTCTGGCACCAACCCAACACCTCTCATCCCCCCGAGAATACCATCCCCACAGTGAAACATGGTGGTGGCAGCATCTTGCTGTGGGGATGTTTTTCATCGGCAGGGACTGGGAAACTGGTCAGAATTTAAGGAATGATGGATGGCGCTAAATACAGGGAAATTCTTGAGGGAAACCTGTTTCAGGCTTCCTGAGATTTGAGACTGGGACGGAGGTTCACCTTCCAGCACGGACAATGATCCTAAGCATCCTGCTAAAGCAACACTCGAGTGGTTTAAGGGGAAACATTTAAATGTCTTGGAATGGCCTAGTCAAAGCCCAGACCTCAATCCAAATGAGAATCTGTGGTAAGACTTGAAGGAGCTGGAGCAGTTTTGCCTTGAAGAATGGGCAAAAATCCCAGTGGCTAGATGTGCCAAGCTTATAGAGACTTGCAGCTGTAATTGCTGCAAAAGGTGGCTCTACAAAGTATTGACTTTGTGGGGGTAAATTTCAGGTCGGGGTTTTCAGTTTTTTCTAATATTTCTTGTTTGTTTCACAATATAAAATATTTAGCATCTTCAAAGTGGTAGCCATGTTGTGTTAATTCCAGGTTGTAAGGCAACAAAATGCCAAGGGGGTGAATACTTGTATCCGCATGTAGTATTGGCTACTTGGGTCTACTCATACCTGCTTGTATTTACATCACTCATGCACTCTCTATATCAAGGACAGTTGTCTGCACACTCAATGAGCTACAAATAACGACTGTATTTCCAATACAACTCACCAGATACTTATTTTAAAGGCAGAGATGAATACAAAACAACCCAAAACAACCTAGACCATGAATTTGTTTTCAATAGTCTCTGTCTAGACAGCTGCACTAATGATTCAAGTTTCTAGACGTATTTTATGATATACCTGACATGCTTTGTTGTTTGATGTTAGATTTGAAGTAGCAATTTAATCTGAAGCTCCAATACTCTCTAAGGGGAGTCATGTTAAGCATTGAATTCATCCGGTTCTGTTTCTATTCAACAACAAAGGACACATCTAACTAGCTCAAACCTACAATGGTCTAGTTACGTCATATTCATGTAATTCATGAAATCCTAGTGTCATTGTAACGGATGGATCTTCTATCCTTCTATCTCCTAAGTACTACTTTGGGTCTTAGTTGTTAGATTTTTCTAATGGCATTTGCCATTCTTGAATCCATGTCATTTATGGATAGAAGTGGAGTCATGCCATCAATTTATTAAATTGTGTGTGTGCACTTCCCTGTTTTATTCAGTGTAATTGGATGGGTAATTAAAGTGTAAAAGCAGTGTCAACTAACTGTAAATCCTGCTATTCACACTCTCTCACACACACACACACACACACACACACACACACACACACACACACACACACACACACACACACACACACACACACACACACACACACACACACACACACACACACACACACACACACACACACACACACACACACACACACACACACACACACACACACACACACACAAGGGTTTAAATACACAATCCTATTACTGGTGGTTGGAGCAGAATGAGGTCCATTTAGAAAATCAAAGACTAATTATTTAATTGCCTAATGTCCTCTTTCTTTATACACTGGGTGTACAAAACATTAAGAACACCATGTTATAGACTGACCAGCTGAATCTAGGTGAAAGCTATGATCCCTTATTGATGTCGCTTGTTAAATCCACCTCAATCAGTGTAGATGAAGGGGAGGAGACAGGTTAAAGAAGGATTGTTAAGCCTTGAGACAATTGAGACATGGATAGTATAAATATTGAAGGGCCTTTGAATGGGGTATGGTAGTAGATGCCAGGTGCACCGGTTTGTGTCAAGAACTGCCACGCTGCTGGGTTTTTTGTGCTCAACAGTTTCCTGTGCGTATCAAGAATGGTCCACCACCCAAAGGACATCCAGCCAACTTGACAAAACTATGGAAAGCATTTGAGTCAACAGTGGCCAGCATCACTTTTTGAAAGGTTTCCGACACCTTGTAGAGTCCATGCTCTGACAAATTGAGGCTGTTCTGAAGGTGAAGGGGGGGGGGGGGACAAATCATAAATAGGAAAGTGTTCTTAATGTTTTGTGCACTCAGTGTCACTTTTGACATTTTTCTCAATGTCACTTTTGACATTTACAAAATTACATTTTAGATTGTGAGACAGCTTTATTCACTCGTGGTTATTGGAACATGTATTGATGTTGTTAATAATGTCTAATGCACATGTTGGATGCAGCTTCTTTTGTCTTTTTATTGTGCAGAATATTAATAATGAACCATCTAAAAATGTCTGGGGTCTGCTCAACTGAAGAGAGTGGATTTACTATTTAAATATTTGATTGGTCAAACACAAATCAGTAGGAAAATCCTGCGAACGCAGCATGCATGATGATGCCAACAAAGTGATAACATTTGACAAGGGTTAACACCAACCATGGATGGCATCTCCTTCCATTGCTTGTAGTAAAGTGTCCACACTGCAGTATGTTTGGCTGCAGGGCCGTTGGCTCTCCATTCTGACGGTGAGTTTGTCTACTGTAGGTGGACAGAATGCGTTGCGTTGTTACCATTCTGACACTGAGGTTGTCGAGGTGGACACACAGGCAGCAGACTGCTCTGGGCTCCTGCGGCTATGGAACTGGGGGTTAACCTATCTAAACTGTCCATACTGAGAGTTGCTATAGACAGCAGGGGCCACAGTAGGAGAGCTGTGTCCCAAATGGCATCCTATTCCCTTTATAGTGCACTACAAAGTTGACGTAGACAAGAAGCTTTAAGTGCACTTTCGCATTCGATTCGTCAAACGTAGTGCACTTTAAAGGCACTAGCATGCCATGTGAGACGTAGCCATTGTTTGTTCTCCATATTGCTGACCTTTAAAGCAGTGGTAAATTGGTCAGCTTTTATCATGCTTTAATTATAGACTGACCTGAGATAAATATATAAAAGGATTTAGGCTACCCCCATCCAATCACATTGTTGTCCAGGGCACTGAGAATTGACACAGTTCAGGTGAAATCAATTTACAAAGGAAGGAAATGGAATCAAATCCTGCCATGCAAGGATCCCCCTTCAACCACCCAGCAAATGCATCAATAGCTTCATGTTCACAACTCCAATATTTTATGACGGGTATGAAGCCAGAATACTCAGTACAGAATGCGTCTGTTTTATATACACCACTCTGTACCCTTACCAAAACACATTTTGCCAGTCTGAGTAAATCCATAAAAAAAGAATAATAAAATACCCAGGCTCAAACATTCAATAAACAGTACGATATTGGATTTACAGTAATAACATACTGCAATTATGATATAGTTGACAGAATGTGTTTAGATTTTCCCAGGTAGGATATATTTACCAGCACACCATTTGACTACATTGAGATGATTTGTGCTTGGAACACATCATGAGGAACACGATTTCATACAATGTTCTCTCTCGTCGTTAATAGAATGATGATTCTCTATTTCAATGATTCTCAACACATGGTGTAAAGCAACACAAGACATGATGAGACAGATGCTCTTGGAATAATGAAAGAGAGCATTCTGAAGGCTCTTGGTCATGTTCCAATGCTCACCACTGGGACCAAGTACAGTATTCATTTACATTCGTATCATTCTGATAGTACTACTACATGTGCTCCTGCAAAGACTGCTGCTCGCCCAGGTGTAGACGCTCTCATCTTGACTAATGTGAGGATTTTCACAGACATGGAGCTGAATTTCTAATTATGTATCTGTGCATAGGCCTGAAGGTACTAGTAGGGTTGCACATTTTGGGGAATATTCAGAGGTGGAATCTTTCCATGGGAATTAATGGGAATATATGGGAATTAACGGAAATATATACAAATTAATAATAATACCAATTAAATGTAGATGGTTTTTTACATTGGATATATTTACCATATCATATGGAGACAGAAACATAAACATTTGACCTTATCATAAGTAGAGATAATTGCAAATGATTAAATCTTTCTAATATAATTTTTTTGTAAACTATTTTGTTACGAATTTATCTTTAATTAAATGAGTTGACTCTTCACATGGGATGATTTCACTGAACAACAAAATAAAAGGAATATTGAATGGTCCCCAAAGATCCATCGCGTCTCCCAAAAACGTTCTGTAAAATGATAATCTAGAAACTAAAGCTTTGGTTGTCTTCCTCTCTCCCTGGACTCTCTCCCTGGACTACATTGAGATGATTTGTGCTTGGAACACATCATGAGGAACATGATTTCATACAATGTTCTCTCTAGTCGTTAATATAATTAATGTGGTGCTCTTATTCTTCTCACTTTGCTTGGTGAGGTAGATTTCTGCTATAACTGGATGAGCCTTCACATACCTAACCATTTCCTTGGCTCTCTTGTAGAGTGTATCCATTGTTTTCAGTGCCATGATGTCCTTGAGGAGCAGATTCAATGCATGAGCAGCACAGCCAATGGGTGTGATGTGAGGGTAGGACTCCTCCACTTTAGACCAAGCAGCCTTCATGTGTGCAGCATTGTCTGTCACCAGTGCAAATACCTTCTGTGGTCCAAGGTCATTGATGACTACCTTCAGCTCATCTGCAATGTAGAGACCGGTGTGTCTACATTTACATTTACATTTAAGTCATTTAGCAGACGCTCTTATCCAGAGCGACTTACAAATTGGTGCATTCACCTTATGACATCCAGTGGAACAACCACTTTACAATAGTGCATCTAAATATTTTAAGGGGGGTGAGAAGGATTACTTTATCCTATCCTAGGTATTCCTTAAAGAGGTGGGGTTTCAGGTGTCTCCGGAAGGTGGTGATTGACTCCGCTGTCCTGGCGTCGTGAGGGAGTTTGTTCCACCATTGGGGAGCCAGAGCAGCGAACAGTTTTGACTGAGCTGAGCGGGAACTGTACTTCCTCAGTGGTAGGGAGGCGAGCAGGCCAGAGGTGGATGAACGCAGTGCCCTTATTTGGGTGTAGGGCCTGATCAGAGCCTGGAGGTACTGAGGTGCCGTTCCCCTCACAGCTCCGTAGGCAAGCACCATGGTCTTGTAGCGGATGCGAGCTTCAACTGGAAGCCAGTGGAGAGAGCGGAGGAGCGGGGTGACGTGAGAGAACTTGGGAAGGTTGAACACTAGACGGGCTGCGGCGTTCTGGATGAGTTGTAGGGGTTTAATGGCACAGGCAGGGAGCCCAGCCAACAGCGAGTTGCAGTAATCCAGACGGGAGATGACAAGTGCCTGGATTAGGACCTGCGCCGCTTCCTGTGTGAGGCAGGGTCGTACTCTGCGGATGTTGTAGAGCATGAACCTACAGGAACGGGCCACCGCCTTGATGTTAGTTGAGAACGACAGTTTGTTGTCCAGGATCACGCCAAGGTTCTTAGCGCTCTGGGAGGAGGACACAATGGAGTTGTCAACCGTGATGGCGAGATCATGGAACGGGCAGTCAGTGGGTGCTTCCCCGGGAGGAAGAGCAGCTCCGTCTTGCCGAAGTTCAGCTTGAGGTGGTGATCCGTCATCCACACTGATATGTCTGCCAGACATGCAGAGATGCGATTCGCCACCTGGTCATCAGAAGGGGGAAAGGAGAAGATTAATTGTGTGTCGTCTGCATAGCAATGATAGGAGAGACCATGTGAGGTTATGACAGAGCCAAGTGACTTGGTGTATAGCGAGAATAGGAGAGGGCCTAGAACAGAGCCCTGGGGGACACCAGTGGTGAGAGCGCGTGGTGAGGAGACAGATTCTCGCCACGCCACCTGGTAGGAGCGACCTGTCAGGTAGGACGCAATCCAAGCGTGGGCCGCGCCGGAGATGCCCAACTCGGAGAGGGTGGAGAGGAGGATCTGATGGTTCACAGTATCGAAGGCAGCCGATAGGTCTAGAAGGATGAGAGCAGAGGAGAGAGAGTTAGCTTTAGCGGTGCGGAGCGCCTCCGTGATACAGAGAAGAGCAGCAGTTGAATGACTAGTCTTGAAACCTGACTGATTTGGATCAAGAAGGTCATTCTGAGAGAGATAGCGGGAGAGCTGACCAAGGACGGCACGTTCAAGAGTTTTGGAGAGAAAAGAAAGAAGGGATACTGGTCTGTAGTTGTTGACATCGGAGGGATCGAGTGTAGGTTTTTTCAGAAGGGGTGCAACTCTCGCTCTCTTGAAGACGGAAGGGACGTAGCCAGCGGTCAGGGATAAGTTGATGAGCGAGGTGAGGTAAGGGAGAAGGTCTCCGGAAATGGTCTGGAGAAGAGAGGAGGGGATAGGGTCGAGCGGGCAGGTTGTTGGGCGGCCGGCCGTCACAAGACGCGAGATTTCATCTGGAGAGAGAGGGGAGAAAGAGGTCAGAGCACAGGGTAGGGCAGTGTGAGCAGAACCAGCGGTGTTGTTTGACTTAGCAAACGAGGATCGGATGTCGTCGATCTTCTTTTCAAAGCAAACACTCCTCAGTTAGCAAGCTCAAGCAAGCTAAAACCCACATGGTAGCAAAAACAAACTATCAGAAATTGTTAACAAATTAGAAATGATTTAAACACACTTTGCTGTAGGCTACTATTTACTAGTTAACAAAAAATTATGTATGTCATATAAAATATATTCACCCCACCCAGTATTGTAATCAAAACTTACCAGAAAGCATGTGGTCCTTGGCTCAGACAGTGTAGTAGTGTGGGCTCAATAGCATCTCATTAGTTTGCAAGATCTTGAGAATCAGCTGTACATGTGATGGAAGAATGCCATGTGCATGCAGAGGGTTGCAGTTCCATTGAATTGGGGATAGTTTATCCAAGATATGCCACAAGACCTAGAATTGCCTTATGTGTATCCCACAAAAAAGGTTGACTGTTGTAAGCTAACATTTTTGATGAATTTAAGCAGAATTCCCCAAATTCCAGGGTTTAACTTCCCATGAAATATTTCAGAAATGTATCGGAAAGTTTCCGACCCTTTGCAACCCTATGTACTAGGAGGATAGTTACACATCTTCCAACCACGTTTCATTTGTAAAGTCAAGTCTCCGGTTTACTGAAGTGAAAAGAGTGCTACAGTTATTCAATCTGTCTATGTGCCCTTGAGCAAGGAGGCTGACCCTGTAAAACAACACATTTTATTCCACCTATGTGATGACAAAACATATATATTTGTATCTTTTTTGGGGGGTGAATGTGGTCAATGTGGGGGATAACAACATCCTTTTTTTATCCAGTTAACAGGTTAATTTAAGAGAGTGGCATTCCTATTCAATTTCTCCTATCTCTGTGAAGGGGAATGAATAGGCAGTTCTTATAAAAGCTCTTGTGGACAGTATTTTAATTAACAAATGGAATACTACAGTACTAGCAGTAGGGTTGTGTCAGAAATGTCACCATATTCCTTACATAGTGCGCTACCAAAGCCTGATCAAAAGTAGTACACTATTTAGGGAATAGGGTGCCATTTGGGATACAGATAACAATTTAAAGTACCAACTGTACTGTAGTTGATCCAGAGTTATGCATGTATCATGAGGAGCTATGTTATAGTTATGCTCTAAAATGGAAATGGAAAAGATAGGGAGGAAATCCCTTTGCCAACATCTTCGTCAAACAGAGACAGTAGAGAGACACTTGCATGTCATCAGATAGATAGATCAAGTCTACATGCTACAGTAAAACATAGTAGTTGTTTCCGGCTCAGGGGACATGGTTGAAAGTAAACCATCCAGTCGTTTAACAGCAAGCCATCCATCCACCACAGAGAGAGGAGTCCATCAACTCTCTCCACCTTCCATCCTGGAAGAGAAACAAATCCTGTGTGGTTGGCCTATCATCCTGTTTGGTTAGCCTAGCATCCTGTGTGGTTAACCTAGCATCCTGTTTGGTTAGCCTAGCATCCTGTTTGGTTGGCCTAGCATCCTGTTTTGTTGGCCTAGCATCCTGTTTGGTTGGCCTAGCATCCTGTTTTGTTGGCCTAGCATCCTGTTTGGTTGGCCTAGTATCCTGTTTGGTTTGCCTAGCATCCTGTTTTGTTGGCCTAGCATCCTGTTTGGTTGGCCTAGTATCCTGTTTGGTTTGCCTAGCATCCTGTTTGGTTGGCCTAGCATCCTGTTTGGTTGGCCTTGCATCCTGTGTGGTTGGCCTAGTATCCTGTTTGGTTTGCCTAGCATCCTGTGTGGTTGGCCTAGTATCCTGTTTGGTTTGCCTAGCATCCTGTTTGGTTGGCCTAGCATCCTGTTTGGTTGGTCTAGTATCCTAGGCATGTTAGTGCATTATATTGAAATGTGTGATTTACAACAGTCAGAATGACATCCTCATTAAAATGGCATTTGAACAGGTAAAATACATATATTTTTATATACAATTAGGTATTATGATTATGGCTCTAGATTGCAGGAAAAATCTGTTTCAGGTGTTTGAAAAATGTAAAATTCTCCAACCCCATCCATTCTCACGTACTTTGTGCCCCTCTAAAACCATGGGTGCATGACGTCCCTGCTGCTGTCTCAAAATCTATTGACCCTGTATGTATGGTCATGAATAAACAACAGTTTTAAAATTCCTAATACATCATACAGGCACTATCTCTTTATCAACCATGTTTATTTACAAATAGGTGATTTATGTTCCCTCGGCCCAGTAAAAGCCTTATCAGTATCTCACTGCACCAGTTAATAACCAAGCGTATGTCCCAAATGGCATCCTATTCCCTACACAGTGCACTACTTTTTACCAGATCCTTATGGGCCCTGGTCAAAAGTAGTGCACTTTGTTAGGGAATAGGGTGCCATTTGGGAGAATGCCCAAGTGGAAGCCATGGTGTGTTAATCACACTACAGCCGATGAGTTGGAGACTGCTCCATTTTGCTAATATCTGTTACAATTTCAAACCAGGCCATGTATAACTAACAGGTTTAATTAGTTTGGATTGATATTCATATCACATGTCCAATGGAAGAGACGTCTGAAAACTCTCATCTTGTGTACTTCTCAAGAGTATTTTGTCCTGTGTCGCTTTTCCCTGTTGGATCATTTCTCCCCCCAGTTCTTTCCATGAGATACTTTATCCTACAATGGTGTCTGTTGATCAACGAAGCCATGCAAAACAGAATTTCCCTCTCTCTCTCTCTCTCTCTCTCTCTCTCTCTCTCTCTCTCTCTCTCTCTCTCTCTCTCTCTCTGTCTCTGTCTCTCTCTGTCTCTTCTCTCTCTCTCTCTCTCTCTCTCTCTCTCTCTCTCTCTCTCTCTCTCTCTCTCTCTCTCTCTCTCTCTCTCTCTCTCTCTCTCTCTCTGTCTCTCTCTCTGTCTCTCTCTGTCTCTGTCTCTGTCTCTCTCTCTCTCTCTCTCTCTCTGTCTCTCTCTCTCTCTCTCTCTGTCTTCTCTCTCTCTTTCTCTCTCTCTGTCTCTCTCTCTCTCTCTCTGTCTCTCTCTCTCTCTTTCTCTCTCTCTCTCTCTCTCTCTCTCTCTCTCTCTCTCTCTCTCTCTCTCTCTCTCTCTCTCTCTCTCTCTCTCTCTCTCTCTCTCTCTCTCTCTCTCTCTGTCTCTCTCTCTGTCTCTCTCTCTGTCTCTCTCTCTCTCTCTCTCTCTCTCTCTCTCTCTTTCTCTCTGTCTTTCTCTCTCTTTCTCTCTCTCTCTCTCTCTCTCTCTCTCTCTCTCTCTCTCTCTCTCTCTCTCTCTCTCTCTCTCTCTCTCTCTCTCTCTCTCTCTTCTCCTCTCTCTCTCTCTCTCTCTCTCTCTGTCTCTCTCTGTCTCTCTCTCTCTGTCTCTGCCTCTGTCTCTGTCTCTTTCTCTCTCTCTCTCTGTCTCTCTCTCTCTTTCTCTCTGTCTTCCTCTCTCTCTTTCTCTCTCCCTGTCTCTCTCTCTCTCTCTCTCTCTCTCTCTCTCTCTCTCTCTCTCTCTCTCTCTCTCTCTCACTCTCTCTTCCCTAAGAGTAGAATATGCTCTTTCATAATACTTCGTGTATCATGTTGCAGTTGGTAATGGAAAGGGATATGAGATTACAGTTCTGGTACATCTATTCTTTAATCAGCTATCAAAGAGATGTTAGCTGGTTTCTCTGATTGGGGGGGAAGTCTTTTCATGTTCAGTTGACTATCCGAGGTCATTAAAGGAGCTTTCACACACACCTACAGTAAAACCAAGAAATACATTGTTTGCTGATGTGGACCACATCTAGGCTAGTAGTTTGTTTCATTCAATATCTCATGTATACCAATACTACAGCAGAAATGTCCTTCTTTGTGGGATGTTGTTAATGATAGTTCCAAATGTTTTGTGGCATGCTCGCATGAGATCCAGTTAGTTGCATGTGTAGAGCTGCCTTAAAAGGAAATGGAAGGATAAGCGATCTTTTCATGCCATATATGCTTAATGCATCCGGACAGATACGAGAACATCGCAATCAAATTAGCAGGGCTTGTCGTGCATGTCGTGCATGTCGTGCATGCTTACACAGCAGAAGCCCCAAATGTTTTTTTCTTCTCTTAGCAGCAATAACACCAACGAACGGGGGTATAACTCACAGTGACAGGGGGATTTGAGGAGCCTCCGTCAGTATTATTGCGAGGCAGCTTGTGCCCAATTGCTCCTAATACAAAGTGATTTGAAGCCATCAACACTATGCGTGACTCACCCACCCAGAGAGTCATCCACAGGCACCTGGCCCAGTTAACATGGAACATCCTCCTAATAATGCAACAATGTACAATGTCTTGGCTCAGCTTGTCAAACTGTTGAGAGTGGTCCAGTAAATCCTCTCTTTCCACCTCCGTGATCATTTGGCACGTCTGACTCCTGTGACTCCTGCCTTTGTGATGTGGCAGTTACCACCTGCTCCCCATGGCCTGAGTGCTGCTAGTCCCAGTCTAATTCAGGGACATGTTGGCCGAAGCCATTTGAGAACAACACAGTGAGTGAAGGACAGTCCTGGTTGGCTGTCGCTGCCTGGATGACTGTATGATGTGTGCTGATCTGCACTGAGTGACACATGCCACCAAACCTCCCATAAAGCTACTGTGACCTATGCTGTCATGTCACAACATTCCAAATGCTACAGTCTGCTTGTTTATCAGTGTGCATTCCTGCTGCACAGTACCTAGCCATAGTTCCTTTAATGCATACACTATGTTTTATGTTTTGTCCCATGATCTCTTTAATCCTCAAGGGAGGTTTTGAATTACATTTTGCATTTGAGTAATTTAGCAGATGCTCTTTTCCAGAGCGACTTGCAGTTAATGTATTCATCTTAAGATAGATAGGCCCAATATGTCAAACCATTTGATATTGACTTTCATGTTGGAATGCCTGTGCTACTTCTAATCTCTCTGCTTTACATTCGACCAGCTATGCATCTTATGCAGCAGCACAGCATCAGAGTGGAGCATGCTGTTGGATCGATGTGTGTACATGTACTGCGTGCCTCAGTGGCTTCGTGAGATAATTGCGTGCTTGTCCATGTCTTATGTCTCGCACAGTATTTTATGGCCTGTTTTGTCATGTTCCTCCAGTGTGATGTGCGATGTAAAGCTATTGATGAGACAAAGAGAACCTCCAATTGAATTCCCTGGAGTGCGTAGCCTTTATTATGACAGGAATTGCCTTTGCTTCAATAGCCCTGATTCATTACTGGAAATGAGTTAGCCTGGCCCTTCGCCAGCCAGCACCTCTCTCTTGTAAGAGCCTTTCATAAAGCCAATGCTATGGTGGAATATGGTTATTATGAAAGCAAATGCTAATGGGGCTTTAATGAGCGTGTTAGAATTCTAGATGTTGATGTGAAGAGGAGATCACGCCCCCAAATCAAAGATACTGTAGTTTACAAAAACAACATCAGCAAGTTGTTAGATATTGAACAGTGAATCATCTTAAAACAGAGTGCATATTTGAGTTTTATCTGATAGTGTCATGCTTTACCTTATTATGCCACTTGTTCCCTTACACACACACACACACACACACACACACACACACACACACACACACACACACACACACACACACACACACACACACACACACACACACACACACACACACACACACACACACACACACACACACACACACACACACACACACACACACACACACACACACACACACACACACACACGCGCGCGCGTGCGACGGCCCTCAATCTAGTTTAGTTCTCACTGGTGACCTCCCTCACCCTGCATTGATAGCAGCAATGGGTGATAGGGTCAGTCTGCTGGGGACTGATAAACTCAGCGCACGGCGGCAGTCCGTCCGACAATGCTGAATGCAATCACTCAAGAATGACCCAGGCATCGCTGGGTCTGAGGGTTGGACCTAATCTGTCTCCATAGCAACTGTCCAGGTACATCTGACTGTGACTGCGGTCGGTCAGCCAGCTGGGAGAGTTGGAGGGAGACAGCGTCGGCGTGGCAACACAGTGGCGATACAGAGGGAGAGCCCTGATGAGTTATCCTGGTGATTATCAGATAAAGATAATGGGGTTGATTGCCTCTCACAGGGCATGTATAGAGAGAACACCACTGAGCTGCCAGAGAGAGGCAGGACAGGACAATACTGTAAGATGGAAGGGAAAGTTATCTCTCTGTCTCCTGTTCTTGGAAGTTGTGGAGTTTCTACGGATGCGTCTGTCAGGTATGGGCTGAAGGTAATGGTGGATTGGACAGTACCATACGCCCCATCATCAGTCATTTTTGGATGTACTATAGTTAGAATTTTGGAATGATAAAAAAAACATACATTTCTAGCTCCTCCTTATTCTGTCAATAGTTAGGAATCCCCTCACCTTAAGGCTCCTGCCAGTCTCTTTTCATTCAAGGTTACTTTTTGTAGATTGACAACACAGACAGATCCATGTCTGCTGGTGAAGGTTAAGCACAAGAATTAACATGAAAACCTTTTCCAACCTGAAGCTGAATCTGACGCTGAAATGCATGAAATATTGGACAATTAATATTTCAGAATAACCCAGAAAAAAAGTCAGGAACTTTCTGTTGTTGTGCTGAGTGATGAGATTTGCTTGATTAGCAGGTCCCATTCAGACTCTCTAACCATCTGTTTAAAACCCATGTCTCCTGACCCTATCATCCTAACACCAGCACTCTTCTTCTGTGGTGGCAGAATGGTGGGTGTGCAGTCCTATCGTCCCTTTTTATGGATGTGAATGTTCCTCACAGCCTTGTGATTACATAAGATATGCAGCTCCGTTTGCGATGCCTGGTGGTTCAGGGGGAACGTCTCTTATTAAAGCAATAAGAATGACTTCAATATTGTTTAATGAGCTCACCAACTGGAGGAGAAAAAAGGCAATTTGGCATTTTAAAGATATATTACCTTATCTGTCTTTGTCTGTGGGATAAAGCCGCAAGTCTCTAATGTTCCATTTTTTGTGCCACTGAAAATATTAAAATGAACATGAGTATTGATTGGAACCAGATATTGCAAAAGAGAGACACATCATCTTCTCTGCAAGAAGTTTGTAACAGAATATTTTTGTTTCCTACTTTAAATATATATATATATATTTTTACATTTTTTACCCCCTTTTCTCCCCAATTTCGTGGTGTCCAATTGTTAGTAATTACTATCTTGTCTCATCGCTACAACTCCCGTACGGGCTCGGGAGAGACGAAGGTCGAAAGCCATGCGTCCTCCGTGGCACAGCTAGCGCTGCGATGCAGTGCCCTGGACCACTGCGCCACCCGGGAGGCCCTGTTTCCTACTTTTTTAAAGACGAAAAATATGTTTTTAATGTATTATACAGCTCTTAGCTACGTTAAATCTAAAAACAGATTTTTATGAAGCCAATATAGGTTGAAATATATATAAACAAAGGTGTTGACCTTGTTGATCTCATTTTACTGATAACTGTCCTCAGCGATATGTTTGTACCAAGTTAATGTGCTCCTCGTGTCTCCTCGTGTTTGGAATGCCAGTGCCAGTGGATTTGTAACAACAGATTTTACCTGAGGATTATTTGGTTGCATCTCAGGTATTACAGGATTACAAGGGATTATGTGTTGAACTAGATTATGAGTTCAAATGTTTAAACTGGTACGGTACTTGACCTGCGACACTCTGATTGGACCTGTAATCAAAATAAGCGAAACATGTTGTGATGTGTCATTTTTCTTTCCGTAACATTGTTTATTTTTAGTTGTCAGACATTTAATGACGGCCATTATTCCTGTGGAGTTCTTAACAACGTGGACCTTTGTCTAAACTGTCCTTATGCACAACATGGACCTTTGTCTAAACTGTCCTTATGCACAACATGGACCTTTGTCTAAACTGTCCTTATGCACAACATGGACCTTTGGCTAAACTGTCCTTATGCACAACATGGACCTTTGTCTAAACTGTCCTTATGCACAACATGGACCTTTGGCTAAACTGTCCTTATGCACAACATGGACCTTTGTCTAAACTGTCCTTATGCACAACATGGACCTTTGTCTAAACTGTCCTTATGCACAACATGGACCTTTGTCTAAACTGTCCTTATGCACAACATGGACCTTTGTCTGCACAAAACTTTGTCTAAACTGTCCTTATGCACAACATGGACCTTTGTCTAAACTGTCCTTATGCACAACATGGACCGTTGTCTAAATTGTCCTTATGCACAACATGGACCTTTGTCTAAACTGTCCTTATGCACAACATGGTCTGACAGGACCATCAATCAACACGTTCATTTGAGGCTTGCAAATTTATCCTTCAGAACCCATTATGAACTATGGCAAAAATATAACTGAATTCACGTAAATCTCAGTGTCCATCAGTTTCCGACCAGTTTTTTTCCCGGTGTTATCTTGCAGCTTGGTGAGGAAACCTTCAACAGAGCCAAGCTCCTGAACGTGGGCTACACCGAGGCCCTGAAGGATGCAGAGTATGACTGCTTCATCTTCAGCGACGTGGACCTCATCCCTATGGACGACCGTAACCTCTACCACTGTTACGACCAGCCACGACACTTTGCCATCGCTATGGACAAGTTTGGCTTTAGGTAGGTCGATTCTATTGTGTACCCTCACTCCCATGTATATTTACTCTAAAATAAATCTGTTATTCATTTTCTGAGCCTATTCTCCTACCATCTTAAGCTTATTCATTTGGAAAGGGGATAGTACTCATATAAAAGTTTGAAGGTATTGTTTTGGGACTGCACACGTGATCTGTACAGGATGATGTAACCAAAAGTACTGTTGGAGACTCATCCCCAGTTCATTTGACTGACTTTAAGATGAACTTTCCCTCTGTCTTTCATTGGAATCCGCCCGCGCTCTCTGAGGTTTCGTTTTCTGTATGGGGCCAAAGAGCAACCCGATCCTAACACATTATTCATATATATATCACTTTTGTTAATGTCAGCAGTCAAGACATATTTTTGGTGGTATCATTTTACAAATAACTTTACCTGCTGTTGATAACACAAGCATTTTAATGTCGAATTGAATACCCACAACTTTATCCAGTGAATGTGTCCTGCCCCTACTGAACACTGACACCCACAGCCTGAGTTAAAGTGAGCCTTTTCCCACATCTAACTCAGCCCTATCCACATACTTTATAGCCTTCAAATTGGCAATATAGTTACAAAAAGCCCTGAACACACTCATGCCTAACAGACAAATTCACCCCAATGCCATTTGACCTGCTTGGATATGCAATTAAAATTGCTGTGTAATTTGTGACAGATTTATTGAACACAATTCCTCAGCATCTAGCCAGGCTTTGTTTCCAGTGCATGTGGACTAAGCAGCCTTTTTGCTAAACATCTTATGCAAGTCCCTCAATGCACCAGCGTTGACTGCTAATATCAATAAACTGTGATGATAATCCCATTTCTAAACTATATGGAATTCACACTAGAGGGGCTTTCTCCTGGCTACAACATTACTTTCTCTAATGACTCACACATCCTCCAGCAAATAGGCTGCTTAGAAACACACATGCAAGCACACACACACAGACACGGATGCACGCATACAAGGACACACACACACACACAACATTTTCTCTATATTGTTTGTGTGAAGGCTGCTGCTACAGCAGATGTCCTCATTAGTTTTTTGCTTGTTGTCTTTTTACATAAAGCTCCCTGTCGCTGGCTCTGTCTGACGTCACAAACACACACACACTCACCACTGGCCTGAGGCAGACTCCAGGCACCCGCCATGATACTCGGCTAACCTTCTGCACCGTGGAACATTACAATGGGGCTCTGTAGAAAGGCTCTCTCTCCATCTCCAAATGAATACAAAATGTGTTATGTTGTAATTTTCAGTTGTCTTGAATGCAATACAGTAGAGTATCCATATTTGACAGGCTTGTTTTTTTTAAAGGCCGGGATCTGTAATGAACCTCAAATCTGACAACCGCCTCAATACTTTGACAGTTATTTTCCCCTTGCAGGCTTCCTTACGCTGGGTACTTTGGCGGGGTTTCTGGGCTGAGCAAAAAACAGTTTCTCAAGATCAATGGCTTCCCCAACGAGTACTGGGGCTGGGGAGGAGAAGATGACGACATCTATAACAGGTAGGACTGCATGGCAGAAATATAAACTAAAAAAACCACCCATCAATCCCAGCACAGCACAGTACCAGAAAAAGAATGGTGCAGCCGTTTCATTTGACACTTAGATCATAGCTGATACAGTCGTTTGCATATTGGTTAGAATATTTTTACCTTTATTTAACTAGGCAAGTCAGTTAAGAACAAATTCTTATTTACAATGACGGCCTACTTTGGCCACACCTGGAAGACGATGGGCCAATTGTGCGCCGCCCTGTGGGACTCACAATCACGGTCGGATGTGATACAGCCCGTAATGATGCACTCTTGCACTGCGATGCAGTGACTTAGACTGCTGCGCCACTCGGGTGCAGAATCAGTCATCGCTACTTTAACAGCTTTGAATGATTTAACGCTGATAACATTCTAAAGGCACAGATGAGGTATTAAAAGAGTGAAGTAGGCACAGCTACAGGTCTTTTTAAACGCAAAATGTATGCCTGGCCTGTCACTTTACTTTATCATTGAAATACTTTTTTTCCAGAATGTCCAGATAGAATGTCATTGTCCTTCCCGACCACATTCTCTCGCAGTGCTGCTAGCTCACAGACAGTCAAAACTTTAATAGCATGATAGTAGCGGCAATAGATTTGATCCATTAACGCATCAAGATTTCCCCTGAGATGTTTCCTTCAACAGAGCTATTTTTGTTTCAGTGATGATGGGTTGCGCTGGGATGTTATCCTCCTGCATGCTGCTGCTTAGGCCAATACATGAGCATGAAAGGCTACATTCAATGTTGTAGACACCAAAATAAGCATGTATAAAAAAGCATAAAGGGTGTCTTTCATTGAAATCTAGAATATTTTCAGGGCTCACTTGTTTTAATATCATTTTATATAAAGCAATTTGAAATGTCCTTGAATATACACTGGATCTCATGGCCAGGCAGAGAGGGGACTGATGATGGTGTTAGGCTAGCTCAGGCTACGTACCAAATGACACTCTATTCCCTATATAGTGTACTACTTTTGGCTCTGGTTAAAAGTAGTGCACTATATAGGGAATATGGTACCATTTGGGATAAAGCACCAGACTGAGCTGTGCCTAGGGGGATGCTGTTGGTCTCTCCCCTAGGCACTCAGCGAGATGGTGATGTGTGAGTGATGGGGCCTGGGCTGTTGCTGGTGTCTCTCTTTCTCTCCCCCTCTCTTACAGCCCCTGTGGGGATGACTCCTTTCCCTGGGTCTAGCTGCTACAGGACATGGCATCCTAGCCCAAATTGGGGCCTGCCAACACAATCCCAGCTCGGGGGAATCCATGTCCCTGTTCAGTGCTTTGAGGCCGTGCCCACAGTCTGTTGATCAGAGGTCCAAGGGATGTCAGTGACAGCACTCTTCCCTCTTTAAAATCACATCTTCTTTGTAGGCTAGTATATGGGTCCTTCCACATAAAAAAAACACAAGAAAGAGGATTTTGACACCTACCATCTCAGATTGTTCTGAAATCGTTTCTGTAGTTAGCGACAGATAAGATTAGCATTCCTGAAACATTATTTTGTTTAAATATAATTTGATCTCTGAGAAATTAAACTAATTGATTGCATCCAAATTTGCCATTTGAATTTATAGGATTCAGATAATATTCAATAAATATAGTACCCAACATCCAATTTGGACTAAACTTCTTCCTACCAATGAGTAAGCCATGAAGGAATCGCAACAAAATGTCAAAAGCCACCCACTACCCTAAGCCAATCCCACCCCAACAACCAGTAAACCAGTTCTCTATGTTTGACAAGTAGTGTGAAGCTATGGCTTGTAGTATTACTTCTCCATACCATGTAATGTAGAGAACCCAGCCACAAAGTCATAACAGCTTTCCCAATTTGGCAACAAATGTCACTCCGGTGGGAGAAATCATAGGCGAATATGTAATACTGTGAAACAGTATGATTCCAATATTAGTGCTAGATATGTTATGGACATTATCTGAAATTACAATGCTAAAATTAAAAATATTGAAAATATGTGTAGCAACTTTCATTTCCATGAGATAAAATTTCAACAAAATAATGTTTAATGAATGCCAATATTACCTGTTTGTATCTACAGAAATGATTTCAGAACAATCTGAGATGGTGGGTGTCTTTGCTTGCTGAAATGACATGGAATGACTCCTATGACTTGTAGAGAAAGAGAGAGAGAGTGATTGATTCCTTTGTGACAGTAAGGTTCAGTGGGTTCAGCCTAAAGCAGGGACTGCACCTGCCTGGAGTGCACTATGTGGCACTGGCATACTGGCTCACAATCCCGTATTGTAATAATAGCTGATGCCTCACACACTCTGTGATGTAGCACAACAGATCTTCCAGCAATGAGAGAGGCTAACTCAGATTAGAGTGATTAAGGGGAGTAGTGTGTTACTGTGTTGACACATTGTAGTTCAGAAGAGCACAGTCACCAAGAATCCAACCACAGTTAATGTTAGAGCAGTAAAGACAAAAACATACATTTTATGAATCATACGACAGATTTTTACCTTGTCAGCTCAGGGATTTGATCTGGCAACCTTTCGGTTACTGGCCCAACACTCCAACCACTAGGCTACCTGCCGCCCCCAATCTATGATTCATAATCTATTAACATGTGTTAAGACCTCAAAGTGCATTTTGTGACATTTCCATTTTGTCATTTATTTACATCATATCTTGGTTAGACCGCAGAGGCTATACTGTGCTGTAACTCCAGTGACAGCATAGCACACTTAGTGGTGATGCATGGTAGTGCACACAGAGCCTTGCGTGAACTGTAGCACAATATTGTGGGGAGTTCCTTGTTTATTGTAGTGCTTTTTTGGAATTGTGCCATGCTGTCAGAACCTGCAGGGGAAAATCCCTTATGATTTGCTTGGAGGGAATACCTCATGTTACAGACGGTGCCAACTTAAAAAAAATAATCATACGTCTTCAGGAAAAATGCCTGGGTTGATTTACCCCCACTCAAATAAACAGTTAAAGGGAAGAGGGTGGTTATTTTCTGGCATTTTTTAAATGGACTGTTTTGGGCTTACCTCCTCCTGATGTCTGTCCATTCTCCTTCTTTTGTTTGAAAAAATCTAGATAATGAAATTATTTTGAATGTACATTCAGACACTTAATTGAACTCTATGGTGTTCCTTAAGGGCCCAGTATCCTCAGTTTACTAAGTACCATAGTATTGATCATCTCACACCATGCAAGGCTAACCATTGATTGGGAGATAGAGTTGACACTGAGCTCCGTCATCACCATACAGTTTCATTCAGTAAAAAGGAAGGAAGGGTAGACAGAAATGGCTGGAGGTGATGGTGGCATTACTGGAGAAACAGATAGATGACACTATTTTCCCTGCTTCCTGTAGAGCCCATTCACCCTGAGACCAGCAACTGGAATGGAAGGATACTTAAAAAACTCTCTCTATCACCCCTCCTGGGCATGTACGTACTGGGCATGTACTGTGCGTACAACTGAAGAGCAGCAGATCCATCCAGTGTCTTGGATGGGCAACTCCTTGGCTGTCAGCATCTGTGCAGTGAAACAGGGACCTGGAGGGACAGTTAGTTCCCTCATATTTACTTCTACTACAAGGTGACTAACTGTCAGAGCTCCGACTGTCTCTTGTGACAGACAGACAGGCTCTGTCTGGTGGCAAGTGCTCTCCCTGGCCTAGACGTACACCTGGCTGATACTGAAAATATATACAAGTCATAGCCTATTTCATGGGCATAAGTGGTCCATTAATACGTTAACTATCATAGGATTTTCCCTAACAAACACCTAACAGTCCAGACACTATCTATTCTACATTTACATAGTGCACAGTGTCACTCTACTGTGTTCTGTCTTTAATAGAGAGGGGGAGATACAGGAGAAAAATGCCAGCTTTGGCAGGATTCTCATTTCTCGATTGCCCTTGTGTGGCTATTTCTAATTAGAGGGAGACAGGAGGGAGTGGATAGAGAGTGGGCAGGCAGGCAGCAGAGCTTGAACCACCGCAGTCAGCAAGACAGACAGAGCACACACTCAATCCAACATGAGCGATTTCAGGTTCGTTCCACTCATCTCCTCATCTCTCCCCAATGTCTTCATTCTCTGCAGCACTCCATTCATTTCGCTTCTGATGAGGTAATGCCGCAGATTCCAATTCCCCTGGACTCCATGAGTCTAGTGCATTTAAGAAAGACTGGAGAGAAATGGGAGAAAAGCTAGAGAAAATCTTTCATTAATTCCATCAAAAGGGCACGCAAGGCCAAATTAGCTGTCCAGACATCTGTATCAAAATTACCACTGTGCCTCAGGAAAACAATGATTTTTGTTGCAATATTTAACAGGTACACAGAGAGTGAATGATATCAGTGGCAATGTGAGAATACAAAGGAAGTCAACAAAGGAACAACTATTGCAATGTGTATGTATTGAGAGAGAGAGAAACCATTTTGCAGGAATGTCAACCATACACACAACTGATAATGATATTACTTCTGTTTCTTCTCCTTTCTCTAAACCTGAATAGTACTTTGCTTTCAAGGGCAATGTTAATTTAGGAAAACAGATATTTTGCTTCTCAACAAAGAACATGTTATGCCATTGTGCCTGAAAGCAGAGTGAAGAACAGATATTTAAAAAAATATGTTGTGAAAGGTTGTTTTTCCTTTCATAACGCTTTGTATTATATTATTATATTATATCGCTCAATGCTCTCTCTTCATCTGAGCCCCTTCTGAGAGTTCTGAGAGAAAAGGTTTGATGGAGTTCAAGGTATCTGGTTCAGAATGAAAGGGCCCACAGATCCTTGGCACACAGCGCTGTTCAACACGATTGAGACAATTTTGTGTGCTCGCTGGGCTGAGACAGCAGCATGTGAAGGCATGGAGGAGAGAAGTCAAGCTAATGAGTGGAAGGGTGCAGCAGCAGCACATGGATCCCCATGGCGTTTGACTAAACACAACAGTAAATTATGAAGAAAACCTGTCAGAGGCCCATGTTGTTGACCCATGTTTCATACAGTACAGCTCATGTCATGGACACTACATCTTGCAATCATTCCAAGGTCTCTGGTGAAGACTATTCCCAGAACGTGTCCAAATATTTACTCTTCAACTTGTACTAAAGTAAAGAAATGGTTCAAAAAAAGGATGCCTTACCTCCTCCTGATGTCTGTCCATTCTTCTTCTGGTAGAGAAGAATCTAGTTCAATCAATTATCGTGAAAGTTCTGTCAGACACTTGGTGGTCCTCAAGGACCCAACATCCTCACCTTACTCCGCAAACTAAGTACCATAGTATTGATTAACTCACACCTGGATTACCCAGCCAAGCCTAACCATTGATTGGGAGATATAGCTGAGACTGTGCCCATCCCCCTGCCTGCCCCTTTATCTCCTTGAAATCACTGCAGATGGTTGAAGCTTTTTCAACCTGATACCTTGAAACCACAGTGAACACTACAGAATGTCCTGAAGCCAAATAAGTCACTGAATAGCTCATTTTCCAGCTGGACTGAATGATCACCGTGTAGGTATATGTTATTTAACACAGAGCCAGTTCGTTTTAGTAGCTTCTGCCAAGCACTAAATGAGCAAGGTAAACATACCTATTCTGGTTGAATTTTTATTTGACTAGGCAAGTCAGTTAAGAACAAATTCTTATTTACAATGACTGCCTAGGAACAGTGGGTTAACTGCCTTGTTCAAGGGCAGAACAACGCTCTAACCACTAGGCTACATGCCACCCTGTTGCATACAGTAGGCTTCATCCCAAATGGCATCATATTCCCTACACAGTACACTCATTTTGACCAGATCCATCCCACTGGACACAAACTGGTTGAATCAATGTTGTTTTAATGTAATTTGTCAACATATTGTGACATGGAATCTACGTGGAAAATACATTGGATTTGAAAAAAAGTCATCCACTTAAACAGGTTGTTTTGAGGATGAAATTTCAACAGTATTATGTCATCATGGTAACCAAATTTCAATATAAACAAACCTTGTTTAAAATATGTGGAATTTGTACCTTTAAAACAATGTCTGATCTTCAACATTATATCCTCTATCAGAACAAAATACAATAGGCTGGGCAGCACCTCTTACTGGAGAATTGATCTATCTATAGCTATCCTTTGGTCTCTCATCCAGGGTTTTAACCAAACCCAGCCCTGCTTAGCTATGATATGTGTCCCTGACTGTGCTATCGTGAGAATCATTGTTGAGAGATCTCCACTTAAAAATGAATTAGATTCACTGATTCCATCGAAGTCATTCCAAGGGGTAGGTTTAACAGAGAGCATTAAATGTGACCATATTTTAACACTCATATATCATAAATGATACTATTTAGGCCTATATAGAATTTTCTAAGTCATCAATATTGTTTCAAATCAACCCAGAATTCAACTAAAAATAGACAATACAATATGCCTAGGGTTTCAAGCTCTGGTTGATTTCAAATGTAAGGATATTTAGTGATATTGAATGGTGTTTGTCAACCCAACCAAATATCAACATTAGAAGGAGATGTATCCTCTGCTTGGATAATTCCATCTGTGCCACTGACTTAGGCGCCTTTAATTCCAGTTGGATGCATGTCTCCATCTCAACCAAAAATATAAGTTAAATATTATCTAAAGTGCATTTAAAGTTTTAATCGGTTGCTATTCTATTCTTTAACTTTTTGATTGAGATGGAGACGTGGATCTAACATATCAGTTATTAATTTGTAGCTAAACTGGAATTAAAGCCAAACTAAGTCAGTGGCACAAGCAACACTGAACCATGCATGAGAGCACCAACTGTTCCAGACGACTGTGTGATCTCTCTCTCTGTAGCGTATGTGAGTAAGACCTTTAAACAGGTTAACATTTGTAAGGCCGGGGGGCCAGACTGAATACCATAATTAGTACTAAGCGCATGTGCTGACCAGCTAGTAAGTGTCTTCATTGATATTTTCAACCTATCCCTGACCCGGTCTCTAATACCAACTTGTTTCAAGCCTACCACCATAGTCCCTGTGCCCAAGAACGCCTAGGTAACCTGCCTATATGACTATTGCCCTGTTGCAATCACATCTACAGTCATTAAATTATTTAAAAGGCTAGTCAACACCATCATCCCAGACACCCAATCCAGTTCTTCTAAACAAGCTACCCACTGCTGCTACTGTCTTAACCTTACAGTGGGTTAACTGCCAGAAAGACTGATTTTTACCTTGTCAAAATTTTTACCTGGGATTCGATCCAGCAACCTTTCGGGTACTGGCCCAACGCTCTAACCACTAGGCTACCTGCCGCCACTATATGTACATAACTACCTCAAATACCTCATACATAAACTCGGTACTGGTATTCCCTGTAAATATCCACGTCATTTTTACTCGTCATTGTTATTTGTTATTCACTGGTTCACTATATCTATTTTATTTATTTATTTTAAAATCTTAATTCTGCGTTGTTGAAAAAAGACCCATAAGTTAGCATTTCACTGTTAGTCTACACCTGTTGAAGCATGTGACAAATAACATTTGATTTGAACCTATTTTTTTAAACAGGTAATCCTTAGTGCTATTGTTTCTGGGTCAAGAATACACAAGGGGAATATTCTCTCTGCATTATGTATTATCAAACCTTCTCGCTGTTGTTACTTGCAGAAAACACACACACTCTAACACAACAGAAACACCCTTACTGTAACCACACAAGGACACAAACACACACAGAGACAGACACGCACTCACGTGCACACAAACACACAGTGTTTATATTATTGATCTCCAAGTACTCCAGAGAAAGAGGGAGGTTCAGAGAGAGAGGCAGAAGCTCGCTTAGCGACCCAGCTGGAGCAACGTGATGCTCAAATGACAAATGCAGGGAGGGTCATTTCTTTTATCCAGGGGCTTCACACGGATAAAGAGGCAAGGGGGATATTATAATGACCTCATTCTTCAAGCAATCAAGCAGCTGGAAGCAGCATTTTACCCAAACAAATGGCTTTGTTTTCCAAGACAGTTAGCATGGAGGCTTAGGCTGGTCTCTTCAGGAAAGCTAAGAGACACTTAATGGGAAGAGCCTGGATTCTCTTCAATCTGTTCTACTGAATTTGTTTTCATAAATGTTCTCTTTGACTCGCTTGGCATCTTCTTCTCATCTGGGCTAATGAGGCTTTGATGGCGGGATGCAGAAGCAATGTGTTTTACCGTTTGCTTGTCAGTCAGTAAGTGCGAGGCCCACAGATACAAACTGTCAGGCATGGCTGCACCAATAACACAGGAGATTTAGAATGAATCAGAGCATTACAGAGTGAAATAAAACCATTTCATCCCATCTTGGGGACCAAACATTGTAAACACCCAAACACACACACGGTTCCATGTTGCTGCGTGAATGAATATCATTTCTTATTTTCCTCCATCTAGGTCTAGGATAGGCTTTAGTTTGTACAGATTGGTTGTCTACAGTCAGTGCCTTGCTTTACCCCATTTTTGTTGCATTACAGCTGAAGCTTAACTCGAGATTGCTATTACAGTGTCTCGTCATGGCTGGCATTGCTACAGCTGCTTTGGAGCAGTTATGACTTCCCAATTGGCAACTGAAAGTATTTCTTATGTAGTGTACTTCTTTTGACCAGGGCCCATAGGGCTCTGGGCAAAAGTAGTGCACTATGTAGGGAATAGGCTTCCATTTGGGATGCACATTCTAACTGATTCTTTCTAAAGCATGACTCCTCTGTTGTAGGATCACCCTCAACGGGATGAAGGTGGTTCGACCGGATGTCCGGATCGGCCGCTACAGGATGATCAAACACGAAAGAGACAAGCACAATGAACCCAACCCACAAAGGTTGTATTTTCCTCCCTAGACACTAGCCTGGCCCCAGATCAGTGTGTGCTGTCTTGCGAACAATGACATAGAAGTTGGCAAGACAGCACAAACAGATCTAGGACCAGGCTATCTTTTCCTCCCTAAACACAACATTCATTCTAACTATAGAATGTACAGAAAGTGTAGGTTCTCTAGCTATTGTTTGCTCAGTTACCAACGTTGTCTTTTAGATAAAGGTTGTCTCACACTCACACATTATACTACCATCTTACGGTTGAAGGCTGCTCTAAGATGAATCGCCCATCCCATAGATTTGGCAGGAAAATAACACCTCATAGAAATGGATTATCACTATTTATTCACTGCTAAGAGGGCTCTTTCATGCATGAATAGCCAACCCATCAATGACTCTAAAAAGAGCAGATCGATAACAGCATGGCTATATGCAGCACTGTTAGTTGTGATTGTTCCTAAACCTCAGAACCCTACAGAGCTGAGCTGCAATTTGCAAAACAGTTATTGCATAGCATGAATGGACTCACTGTATAATTTACAGACTTTTATTGATCACATCTAACCCCCTAGCTGGCTCTTACCATGATAGAAAGGCCAAAAAACCACGGGTAGCCATTTAATCCTTGGGCTACTCTTGTTGTTCATTTTCCATGAACTCCCAGTGTGCGAAGATAACAGCCACAGAAAACAACAATCATTCTGACGAGTGCCTCATACATACGAATAATGAACCAATGCAGACCCCTTGCATCTCAAGCTCGAGAGCGTGATAAACTAATTTCCATGGGAGATGAGAGAATAACTGAATTAAAAGGAATTTGTTGTTACTGCGCTTATAGCCGTGGGAAGTAGGAGTGCTGAGGTTGCTGCAGCACACCATACAAAATATGAATAAAAAAAATATGTAATACATGTTTTTTATAATAATACGATCGATACGAAACCTCTTCCTCTGCAGCAACCCCCAAAAAATATTGCAGCACCCCCACCCCCAAACTACTTCCCACGGCTATGACTGCGCCTAATGTATTGAAACACGTTGATGTAAGAGGGGTTTGCTGTGCTGAAAGAGCCAGGGAAGCATGCTGTTGTCTGTTTGGCTTGTGGCTGTGTGGTGACAAGTTGATGGGTTGAATCATGATGCAATCTTACCATGCAATCCCAATCAACATGATGCATCTTGAATGGCACCCTATCCCCTTCATGGTGCACTACTTTTGAACAGGGCCCATAGGGCTCAGGGCCCTGGTCAACAGTGTTGTACTTTACAGGGTCCCAAATGGGTCCCATTTGACGCAACAAATGTCTCTGATCTGATACCATCACTTATTACTAGGTTGACCACATTTAAAATACCCAAATGCGGGACAAAAGCATTATATATTTATTTTTTGGCAAAGATGGGAAGGCAGGCGACAAGTTTAGGTCCAAAATAAGCCCATAGAAACACGTTGGGCTCATTTTGGCTCATTTTGGTGGGAGTGAAACCTCTCGCTTTGCCTCTTCTTTCCTGCTGCAAAAGATGCAGGTAAGAACGTCTGACTGAAATACGGGACATATCGGCCTTTTTTTGTAAATGAGTGCCGTTTGAATGTGTTGATAAAATGTGGGACATGATTGTTTGGTGCAGGACAAAGGGACAAAATATGGGACTGTCCGACTGAATCCAGGACATGTGGTCACCCTACTTATAACATATGTATAAGAGATGTAGCTACCCTGCTACCCTGCACACATAGGTATGTGGAAACCCCTTCAAATGAGTGGTTTCAGCTGTTTCAGCCACACCCGTTGCTGACAGGTGTATAAAACTGAGGACATAGCCATGCAATCTCCATAGACAAACATTGGCAGTAGAATGGCCTTACTGAAGAGCTCAGTGACTTTCAACATGGCACCGTCATAGGATTCCACCTTTTCAACAAGTCAGTTTGTCAAATTTCTGCCTTGCTAGAGCTGCCCCGGTCAACTGTCAATGCTCTCATTGTGAAGTGGAAATGTCTAGGAGCAACAAAGGCTCAGCTGCTGAAGTGATAGGCCACACAAGTTCACAGAACGTGACCGCCGAGTGCTGATGCGCGCAGTGCGTAAAAATCGTCTGTCCTAGGTTACAACACTCCCTGCCGAGTTCCAAATTGCCTAGTCGTCGGGAGCTTCATGAAATGGGTTTCCATAGCCGAGCAGCCACACGCACACAAGCCCAATATCACCATATGCAATGCCAAGCATTAGGCTGTAAAGCTCACCGCCATTTGACTCTGGAGCAGTGGAAACGCATTCTCTGGAGTGATGAATCACGCTTTACCATCTGGCAGTCCGACAGGCAAATCTGGGTTTGGAGGATGCCAGGAGAACACTACCTGCCCGTATGCATAGGGCCAACTGTAAAGTTTGGTGCAGGAGGAATAATGGTCTCGGGCTGTTTTTCATGGTTCGGGCTAGGCACCTTAGTTCCAGTGAAGGGAAATCTTAAAGCTACAGTATACAATGACATTGTAGATTATTTTGTGCTTCCAACTTTGTGGCAACAGTTTGGGTAAGGCCCTTTCCTGTTTCAGCATGACAATGCCCCCATGCACAAGCGAGGTCCGTACAGAAATGGTTTGTCGAGATTGGTGTGGAAGAACTTGATTGGCCTGCACAGAGCCCTGACCTCAACTTCATCTAACACCTGGGGTTGTGGTGCCCGACCTTGGGTGGTCCTTCTGTAGCTCAGTTGGTAGAGCATGGCGCTTGTAACGCCAGGGTAGTGGGTTCGATCCCCGGGACCACCCATACGTAGAATGTATGCACACATGACTGTAAGTCGCTTTGGATAAAAGCGTCTGCTAAATGGCATATATTATTATTTATTATATTACTAAAGCTCTTGTGGCTGAATGGAAGCAGGTCCCCGCAGCAATGTTCAAAACATCTAGCGGAAAGCCTTCCCAGAAGAGTGCAGGCTGTTATAGCAACAAAGTGGGGACCAACTCAGTGTTACTGTAATGCCCATGATTTTGGAATGAGATGTTTGACTAGCAGGTGTCCACATACTTTTGTAGTGTAGTGTATGTACAGTGCGTTTGCAAATACTTTTTCCAAATGTTGTTATGTTACAGCCTTATTCTAAAATGGATGACGTTTATTTTTTTCCTCATCAGTCTCCACACAATACCCCATAATGACAATGTGAAAACTTTTTTTTTTAATGTTTGCAAATGTGTTAAAAAAACAAACAAAACAGAACCTTATTTACATAATTATTCCCTTTGATATGAGACTCGAAATTAAGCTCACATCCATTCTGTTTCCATTGATCATCCTTGAGATGTTTCTACAACTTGATTGGAGTTCACCTGTGGTAAATTCAATTGAATGGACGTGATTTGAAAATGTAAAAACTCCCACAGTTACAGTTTTTCTCAGTCACTTTGGTGCATTTTTCACATCATCCCTAACATGTGCAAAATAATAAGTGCATTTCTCAGAACAATTTGTACAAACTGCAATATACAATAGATATGTTTCTAAAGCTAGTCAGTCACTAAAAATCCTTAGTACATCTCTCAAAAGTAAATATTAATGCCAATGATCATGTCAGTGTCATCAGAATGATAAGTCGCTGAGTCATTGTTCACGAACAAGGTCGTCAAAATGTTTATGCATGTTGTCAATGTAACTCTGTACTTTGACAGTATTACCTGATGTAAACTTAGGCTACAGTTTGGATGACAGTTACTGTATTAAAAATGCACAAGGCTGCACTTCTATGGCATATATCAATTTCAACAGTACTATTTACATATTACTGTATGTGGGTTATTGATTGAAAGAGACTGGACAACCCAAGGGGCACAAAGGAAAAAAAAACTAAATTAGAAAGAAACACAGGAAACCACCCCTAAGGCACAACTTTGCCCGCAGCACTGTTGTGCTGTCTCTACACATCCAGACGTTCCTGTCTGTCGGCCCACATATTCTCATCCACATCACACCGGATATTTTCCCTTCCAATGCAACGTGAAAAGAATCTTTTGGAATGCCTTATCCATCCTCTGCAGACATCTACTGTGATGTCCTCACATGCTGCATCCATTGCAGCCAGTAGGGTCATCTGTGTGTGTGGCTGACGATCATACACCTCAATTGGGTTAAGGAATGGTGAATAAGGTGGGAGGAATTCTATGAGCATCCTCAGGTGGGTCACAAACCATTGCCTTATGATGTTTGATCGATGGAAACTCACATTATCACAAATGACCACGTACTTTGGCAAATCCTCTCTAAACAGACCTATTTCATCATCAGGGATGAGAGCCCTGTAGAGAGTCTCTAAAAAATTGAGTAGATGCTGGGTGTTGTATGGCCCTATAAGGGGGATATGGGTTAGGACACCATGCACCCAAATAGCAGCACACATGGTGATATTTCCTCCCCGTTGGCCTGGCAAATCCACAGTAGCTTTGTGACCGATGATATTCCGATCCCCCTCTGCATTTGGTCAGGTTGAAGCCAGCCTCATCCACGTATACAAAGTTGTGAGAGGGTTCACTTGATTCCAACTCTATTATACGTTATATCCCAGAACACACAGTTTAATTTGTTTTGGAAAGGAAGAGCGACATAAAATATACATATATTGCATGGTCCTTCCACAGCAATGGAAATGTGTGCATTTTATGCTTACTGTACTATGTATCACTATAAAATGTTGCTCTAAAGTAGTTACATAGATATATGTTTTACCTGTACATACTGGTACCGTAGCTCCTTAATCTCTGTCCTCATTCCTTTGGAATGGTACACGGTACAACTGTTTCATACTCATCTGGTTTCTATGCAGCATCCTGTTGATGGTTGAGATGCTAACCGTATGGATGTTTTCAAAGACATCGTTGTCTTCTATAATGGTCCTTTGTATTTCCCTGAGTCTCATGGCATTGTTTGCTAGGACCATGGTGCAAATAGCCTCCTCCTGTTGAGGTGTGAAAAGGCGTCCTCTGCCACCGGTTTGAGGTAATCTTGCAGTCCTATTTGGGGGAAAATGCAGTGATGCATCGCACACTTTCACAGACAAAAACTATGTGAACACACATTTTACTGTGAAACATACAGGTGGGTGCATGTAAGGTGCAGTATGTATCTGTATAGAGTATATTTCTGTATGCTGTGAAATACAAGTGGACTACTGTAATATGAAGCATTGTAGGAAGTATACAGTATACTGCTGATATACAGTAACAGTGCACTGTACATTGGTGGACATACCTGTTCTCTCTTCGAAACGTTTGAACTATTGAGGACACGGTTGATCTCCCAATATTCGACTGCACCCTTCGACCCGCCTCAGCCATTGTAAGGCCATGATTGACAACATGGTCTACAATAGTGGCCCTTATGTCATCAGATATGCGCCTATGTCCCCTTCAACCTCTTCCTGTGTTTTGCCTTCCACGCATCCTTGCTCCTCTTCTTCCTCCTCTTGGCTGTTGACCCTGTTCATTTCCTGGTCCAGCCATTTTTGGAAAATTGCAATTCTGTGTTGGGGTCTGTCTATATATGCTTGCCAATTGATTCTTCATGAGATGCACCTTTGAGCAATTTAGACAACTGGTTGATTGTTGGTTGAACTAATACTTTACATTCCTTCATGAGTGAGGGTCAATTTCACCTGCACGATTCATCAATTCATGTTTTTGTACAAAAGGTCTAATAGAAATGTGTAAAACTATGCTTGACAGTTTATGACAAATAGTTCAACAATTTTGCATGTAATGGCTTATCCAAGGAACTAATGCCTAGATGTTTTGAGGGGTAAGACTATTCAACAGAGAACCATCTACTATATTTTGATCAACATGACATGAGCAATTGATAATGTAGAAAAAAGCTGACACTTGTACATTATCAATTGCAATATGTTCAAAGGAATAAGAAATTGCTTTAATGATGTGCACAAGTGACTAGATGATTTGGAATTTGTACAAGTAGTATCAAGAATTGCACTTTTGATCTAAGAAATGCACCAAAGCGACTGAGAAAAACTGTAAATGGAAGAAGTTTGGATCCACCAAGACTCTTCCTAGAGCTGACCGACCGGCCAAAGGGCCTTGGTCAGGGAGGTGACCAAGAACCCGATGGTCACTCTGACTGAGCCACTTCTCAGTAAAAGGCACATGACAGCCCGCTCAGACCATGAGAAACAAGATTATCTGGTCTGATGAAACCAAGATTGAACTCTCTGGCCTGAATGCCAAGCGTCACACCTGGAGGAAACCTGGCACCATCCCTACCGTGAAGCATCATGCTATGGAGATGTTTTTCAGCGGCAGAGACTGGGAGACTAGTCAGGTTTGAGGAAAGATGAACAGAGCAAAGTACAGAGAGATCCTTGATGAAAACCTGCTCCAGAGAGCTCAGGACCTCAGACGAGGGCGAAGGTTCACCTTCCAACAGGACAATGACTAGATTGATTGAATCTGTCACACTGTGTGACAGACAGACAGACAGACAGACAGACAGACAGACAGACAGACAGACAGACAGACAGACAGACAGACAGACAGACAGACAGACAGACAGACAGACAGACAGACAGACAGACAGACAGACAGACAGACAGACAGACAGACAGACAGACAGACAGACAGACAGACAGACAGACAGACAGACAGACAGACAGACAGATAGACAGATAGATAGATAGATAGATAGATAGATAGATAGATAGATAGATAGATAGATAGATAGATAGATAGATAGATAGATAGATAGCCCTTCATCCGCTGACTGGCATTTCTAACAAAGCTTTATTTATTCTCCAGCCTGACTTGGTTCTGATCCATGAGCCTCGGATTTAGCGAAAGTTGAGGTGCCATGTATACAATTTGTTTGGGGCTAATAAATTATTCATTCATGTCTTGAAGAGGAAAGAGAGACAGAGTAAGCCCTATTAGGGAACCCCCCCCCCAATTTTTTTTTGTCCCTCATTAAAATGCTATGGGGATTATTTGAAGAGTGTTTTGATTCGTATAATAAGAGATTTGGGTTTTAAAATGGAGGAAAGTAGAAAGGCCTTGAAAGGACCTGGGTTTTTATAGCCAAACCTTTTAGAGAGAGTGCACTGCTCAACATTCTGCCAGCGTATTTACTGGGCTGGTGCTGTTGAACTTTTCCTCTTTATTCTTGGGTATTAAATGAGGAGTTTTAAGGTGCTTTGATCAGTATGTTTAGGGCCTTTAGCCCGGTTCACTGGAGTTAAGATATTAAAGCCTCTGATGTTTTAATAATAAGGTCATAATAAACCTATATACTCGTCAATTATGATGTGTGTAGCACAGGAGGCTGCTGAGGGGAGGACGGCTCGTCATAATGGCAGGAACGGCTCAAATGGAATGGCATCAAACACCTGAAACCATGTGTTTGATGTATTTCATACCATTCCACTGATTCCACTCCAGTCATTAACACGAGCCCGTTCTCCCCAATTAAGGTGCCACCACGCTCCTGTGGTGTGCAGTACATAGAGGAAGGATGCACAAGAAGAACAACAGTGTATTGTTCCTAAAACTCAATGTACTGTATTTGGTTCGAGATATATTCTTGCTGATGATCCCCAATTCAATTTGTCGATGAATAGAACGCATGTAGAGCAAGTGCGAAAAAAATGAAACTACTAGGACGCAGCTTTATCATGGTCAGAACACATAGATAATATTGTTATTAAGATGGGTAAGGGAATTGCTGTTACAAGAACATTTTCAGAGTATGTAACATCTAGCACACTGAATCAGGGGATTCAATCCCTGGTCCTATCACACTTAGAGTACTGTCCAGTTATATGGTCAATCCCTGGTCCTATCACACTTAGAGTAATGTCCAGTTATATGGTCAATCCCTGGTCCTATCACACAGAGTACTGTCTGGTTATATGGTCAACCCCTGGTCCTATCACACAGAGTACTGTCTGGTTATATGGTCAACCCCTGGTCCTATCACACTTAGCATACTGTCCAGTTATATGGTCAATCCCTGGTCCTATCACACAGAGTACTGTCCAGTTATATGGTCAATCCCTGGTCCTATCACACAGAGTACTGTCTGGTTATATGGTCAACCCCTGGTCCTATCACACTTAGCATACTGTCCAGTTATATAGTCAATCCCTGGTCCTATCACACTTAGCATACTGTCCAGTTATATGGTCAATCCCTGGTCCTATCACACAGAGTACTGTCCAGTTATATGGTCAATCCCTGGTCCTATCACACAGAGTACTGTCTGGTTATATGGTCAACCCCTGGTCCTATCACACTTAGCATACTGTCCAGTTATATAGTCAATCCCTGGTCCTATCACACTTAGAGTACTGTCCAGTTATATGGTCAATCCCTGGTCCTATCACACAGAGTACTGTCTGGTTATATGGTCAACCCCTGGTCCTATCACACAGAGTACTGTCTGGTTATATGGTCAACCCCTGGTCCTATCACACTTAGCATACTGTCCAGTTTTATGGTCAATCCCTGGTCCTATCACACAGAGTACTGTCCAGTTATATGGTCAATCCCTGGTCCTATCACACAGAGTACTGTCTGGTTATATGGTCAACCCCTGGTCCTATCACACTTAGCATACTGTCCAGTTATATAGTCAATCCCTGGTCCTATCACACTTAGCATACTGTCCAGTTATATGGTCAATCCCTGGTCCTATCACACAGAGTACTGTCCAGTTATATGGTCAATCCCTGGTCCTATCACACAGAGTACTGTCTGGTTATATGGTCAACCCCTGGTCCTATCACACTTAGCATACTGTCCAGTTATATAGTCAATCCCTGGTCCTATCACACTTAGAGTACTGTCCAGTTATATGGTCAATCCCTGGTCCTATCACACAGAGTACTGTCTGGTTATATGGTCAACCCCTGGTCCTATCACACTTAGAGTACTGTCCAGTTATATGGTCAATCCCTGGTCCTATCACACTTAGAGTACTGTCCAGTTATATGGTCAATCCCTGGTCCTATCACACTTAGAGTACTGTCCAGTTATATGGTCAATCCCTGGTCCTATCACACTTAGAGTAATGTCCAGTTATATGGTCAATCCCTGGTCCTATCACACTTAGAGTAATGTCCAGTTATATGGTCAATCCCTGGTCCTATCACACTTAGAGTAATGTCCAGTTATATGGTCAATCCCTGGTCCTATCACACTTAGAGTATGTCCAGTTATATGGTCAATCCCTGGTCCTATCACACTTAGAGTACTGTCTGGTTATATGGTCAACCCCTGGTCCTATCACACTTAGCATACTGTCCAGTTATATAGTCAATCCCTGGTCCTATCACACTTAGCATACTGTCCAGTTATATGGTCAATCCCTGGTCCTATCACACAGAGTACTGTCCAGTTATATGGTCAATCCCTGGTCCTATCACACAGAGTACTGTCTGGTTATATGGTCAACCCCTGGTCCTATCACACTTAGCATACTGTCCAGTTATATAGTCAATCCCTGGTCCTATCACACTTAGAGTACTGTCCAGTTATATGGTCAATCCCTGGTCCTATCACACAGAGTACTGTCTGGTTATATGGTCAACCCCTGGTCCTATCACACTTAGAGTACTGTCCAGTTATATGGTCAATCCCTGGTCCTATCACACTTAGAGTACTGTCCAGTTATATGGTCAATCCCTGGTCCTATCACACTTAGAGTACTGTCCAGTTATATGGTCAATCCCTGGTCCTATCACACTTAGAGTAATGTCCAGTTATATGGTCAATCCCTGGTCCTATCACACTTAGAGTAATGTCCAGTTATATGGTCAATCCCTGGTCCTATCACACTTAGAGTAATGTCCAGTTATATGGTCAATCCCTGGTCCTATCACACTTAGAGTAATGTCCAGTTATATGGTCAATCCCTGGTCCTATCACACTTAGAGTACTGTCTGGTTATATGGTCAACCCCTGGTCCTATCACACTTAGCATACTGTCCAGTTATATAGTCAATCCCTGGTCCTATCACACTTAGCATACTGTCCAGTTATATGGTCAATCCCTGGTCCTATCACACAGAGTACTGTCCAGTTATATGGTCAATCCCTGGTCCTATCACACAGAGTACTGTCTGGTTATATGGTCAACCCCTGGTCCTATCACACTTAGCATACTGTCCAGTTATATAGTCAATCCCTGGTCCTATCACACTTAGAGTACTGTCCAGTTATATGGTCAATCCCTGGTCCTATCACACTTAGAGTACTGTCCAGTTATATGGTCAATCCCTGGTCCTATCACACTTAGAGTACTGTCCAGTTATATGGTCAATCCCTGGTCCTATCACACTTAGAGTACTGTCCAGTTATATGGTCAATCCCTGGTCCTATCACACTTAGAGTACTGTCCAGTTATATGGTCAATCCCTGGTCCTATCACACTTAGAGTAATGTCCAGTTATATGGTCAATCCCTGGTCCTATCACACTTAGAGTAATGTCCAGTTATATGGTCAATCCCTGGTCCTATCACACTTAGAGTAATGTCCAGTTATATGGTCAATCCCTGGTCCTATCACACTTAGAGTAATGTCCAGTTATATGGTCAATCCCTGGTCCTATCACACTTAGAGTACTGTCTGGTTATATGGTCAACCCCTGGTCCTATCACACTTAGCATACTGTCCAGTTATATAGTCAATCCCTGGTCCTATCACACTTAGCATACTGTCCAGTTATATGGTCAATCCCTGGTCCTATCACACAGAGTACTGTCCAGTTATATGGTCAATCCCTGGTCCTATCACACAGAGTACTGTCTGGTTATATGGTCAACCCCTGGTCCTATCACACTTAGCATACTGTCCAGTTATATAGTCAATCCCTGGTCCTATCACACTTAGAGTACTGTCCAGTTATATGGTCAATCCCTGGTCCTATCACACTTAGAGTACTGTCCAGTTATATGGTCAATCCCTGGTCCTATCACACTTAGAGTACTGTCCAGTTATATGGTCAATCCCTGGTCCTATCACACTTAGAGTACTGTCCAGTTATATGGTCAATCCCTGGTCCTATCACACTTAGAGTACTGTCCAGTTATATGGTCAATCCCTGGTCCTATCACACTTAGAGTAATGTCCAGTTATATGGTCAATCCCTGGTCCTATCACACTTAGAGTAATGTCCAGTTATATGGTCAATCCCTGGTCCTATCACACTTAGAGTAATGTCCAGTTATATGGTCAATCCCTGGTCCTATCACACTTAGAGTAATGTCCAGTTATATGGTCAATCCCTGGTCCTATCACACTTAGAGTACTGTCCAGTTATATGGTCAATCCCTGGTCCTATCACACTTAGAGTACTGTCCAGTTATATGGTCAATCCCTGGTCCTATCACACTTAGAGTACTGTCCAGTTATATGGTCAATCCCTGGTCCTATCACACTTAGAGTACTGTCCAGTTATATGGTCAATCCCTGGTCCTATCACACTTAGAGTACTGTCCAGTTATATGGTCAATCCCTGGTCCTATCACACTTAGAGTACTGTCCAGTTATATGGTCAATCCCTGGTCCTATCACACTTAGAGTACTGTCCAGTTATATGGTCAATCCCTGGTCCTATCACACTTAGAGTAATGTCCAGTTATATGGTCAATCCCTGGTCCTATCACACTTAGAGTAATGTCCAGTTATATGGTCAATCCCTGGTCCTATCACACTTAGAGTACTGTCCAGTTATATGGTCAACCCCTGGTCCTATCACACTTAGAGTACTGTCCAGTTATATGGTCAATCCCTGGTCCTATCACACTTAGAGTACTGTCTGGTTATATGGTCATCTGCAGCATAGAAAGATATGAAAAAGCTCCAAATGGCTCAAAACAGGGCTGCCAGATTCTCTTCATTGCTCTAACCGCAATAATATTATCCAAATGCATCAGAATCTCTCATGGCTTCACGTTGAAAACAATTTACTATCCAGTCTTCTGATTTTCTTCTGAATGTTATATTTGGAAAAAAAAAACACTGTATTTTTCAGTCCGGTTAGTACATACTAGCAACCCAAGCCAAGGACAAATCGCCTTAATCTACAGTTTTATATCGAGCCATGGCTGAACGGAACGTCAAGAAAATAATAAAAGAACATCTAATGTGATAGACCATATGACTGGACAGGAAATAGAAAGAACATCTAATGTGATAGACCATATGACTGGACAGGAAATAGAAAGAACATCTAATGTGATAGACCATATGACTGGACAGGAAATAGAAAGAACATCTGATAGACATATGAGGAAATAGAAAGAACATCTAATGTGATAGACCATATGACTGGACAGGAAATAGAAAGAACATCTAATAATGAAATGATCTAATGTGATAGACCATATGACTCTAATGTGATAGGAAACTAGAAATAGAAAGAACATCTAATGTGATAGACCATATGACTGGACAGGAAATAGAAAGAACATCTAATGTGATAGACCATATGACTGGACAGGAAATAGAAAGAACATCTAATGTGATAGACCATATGACTGGACAGGAAATAGAAAGAACATCTAATGTGATAGACCATATGACAGGACAGGAAATAGAAAGAACATCTAATGTGATAGACCATATGACTGGACAACAAATAGAAAGAACATCTAATGTGATAGACCATATGACTGGACAACAAATAGAAAGAACATCTAATGTGATAGACCATATGACTGGACAGGAAATAGAAAGAACATCTAATGTGATAGACCATATGACTGGACAACAAATAGAAAGCATCAACTGAATGTTAAATGTGTTTCCTGTCAGGTTTTTTAATTATCTGTATTGTCTACAAGTCTTGATTGTGGTTGTTTGTAATGTCTTGTTAATTGGTGTTGGACCCCAGGAAGATTAGCTAGCGTTATGGCGTTAGCTAATGGGGATCCCAATAAAAAATATTAATATATATATTTTTTAAGTCACTGTCTCTAAAAATTGTTTTATTTCCTGAAAAAAAAGAATTATTCTATCCTTGCACTCTGATTATTATGTTGTACCTGTCCTCGCATGATAAAGCATTATGCCTCCAAAATTACTCTTAGCTCAACGAATTAGCCTTGTTTACCATAATTATGCAGATTCTGCTAGAAAACCAATCTTACCCTCCACACTTTCCAGGGCATCCGTCAGTGTACCCAGGAGAGAGTGGTTCTAACCTCCTACTGCGGCCAGTGTTTACTGTTTACCAACATGGATGTTTTTGTTGATTCATGTTGACTACCTCTACAGCTCTGTTTCTGGCCCCACCCTGCTCTGTCTGGTCAGTAGGAAGTAGGAGATGTGGTTTAGACATGGTAATGAGACATTAGGAATGCCAAAAGAAGAAAGCCTACCAATCATCTCAAGTCCAAAAGATTAGTTAGCACCTCCGTGCACCGGTGCTCATGCATATTAAATCAGTGGATACATGGCTTCCTCCTTCCAGAGTAGCGTCATCATCAAATATCCAATCATAAATCATCTCATGTTAAGTGGTGGTTTTATGGCTTTTTTGCCTGCTGCCTTGCCTAAATAAGTAGGCACCAAAACATGAATTAGGGGAAGCTTTTAGTGTGACTCCTTACTCTGAGAGATGCCGTTTTCCACTATTACAGTCCATATTTAAGTAATATGTGAGAATATCTCAGATCTCTCCAACACAGGCCTCATTGTGAGATCATTGAGAGACTGATTAAGTACAGTAGTAGAGCACAGTCAGGCGTTTAATCTTCTCTGCTCTTTATAGATAAATCTCCCCCCCCCCCCCCCCCTCTCTCTGTCACTCTTTACCCTGTCATTTAAAGGGCACATAGCCTAAAAGTAATTTAGCTTGAATGTAGACTCCTGAATAGATCTGTGTCTATAGAAATCTCTGTTTAGCTGCTGCTGCTGGGTTCTTCTTGGGTTGACTTGGATTGTGTCGTAGTGGGTTAATGTCAAAGCACATACAAATACATCTTGTTTGAGCCAGTCACTTTTCTTTGAAGATTGGATATGCGCAGCACACAGCTACCGAGGCAGTTTATCCGTGGCTTTCTCAAACAGTAAAAGGACATCTGAGAAAACCATTGGGCATTGCAGCCTTGGCATTGGACAATGGATGACTGTTACAGCTGGATGATTCCTGTATGTGTCCTCTGAGTTCCAATACATGCCCATATCACCACCTATTGTCCAATATGGGAATAACAAGAAACAACCTGTACAGTATGTTAGCCACAATGATGAAAAAGTAAAACATACAGTAACATTTCACTGCTTGCTACAATGATAACATTTCCCTGTAATAATAATAATGACTTTTCCCTTCACCTTCTCCAGATTCAATAAGATCCAGAACACCAAGAACACTATGAAGAGAGACGGGATCAGCACGTTAACGTACCGCGTGCTCCAGTTTAAGAAGTACCCTCTCTACACCAACATCTCTGTGGAGATCGGCAAGCCCCCGCCCCGGCCTTTCAGGGGATAGACAGATAGAGAAACCCGGCCTGGACATGGAGAGGGAGGGAGATGGGGCAGAGAACGATAATGCACAGTAGAGAGCCTCCATCTCTGCCTCCACCTCCCTCAGCTCGACGCAGACCCAGATACCCCCCACTGACCGGGGCTAGGAGCCCACCAAGACCCCTCACAGCCCACTCTGAGTGGAGATACACACCTGTTGCAGTCCAACACTGCTCACAGCTCAATGGTTACGGCAGGCCTCCAACCTGGGATGCTGACTAGCTGACTCTGGGGGGACTAACTCTCAGGAATAGATGAAGAAGGGGGATGTATTAGATCAGATTCATTCTCCTGGCTGGAGCCACAGTGCTGTTCTGGAAATGTGCATACTGTACATGAAACACACAGCAATAGGGATGAGGATGTCCAGGGTTCAAGGGGAGTCATATCGACATTGGATCGTTGACACGCTGGGGGCTGGGTTTGGGATTCAGAGGTACTGGAGCAGAACCAAGAAGAGCAGCCCTGATCTCTCTGTGAGAATCTATCTGTCAATCAGAACATACTATATTGGCGCAAAATGAATGTGTACTGTCTGTGCCTGCATCTAACGCAGGCCTTCTCCATTTCCCATGTCTCTGCCATTGACAAATGGTTCTGAAGCAGAGCGACATTGTGCACCAACTCCAGTCTCTCTTTGGTCTCTTTTGCTTGTGACAAAGAATTGTTACTATCTGTGGATGGAAACACGTTTGAGAGACATACAGTGAATAAAGACCTAGTGGTGGATAGGTATGACTATCTAAGGAACTGGTTTTGACCTGTTTGTGGAGAAGAGAGGTCCAGTAAAAAGAACATAAGATGAACTTCTGGCGTGGTTCTAACAGGTGACCATCAGACGTGTTCTGACGGGTTCTCACTCACAAAGGTTATAGTAGATAGTGATGGGAGTTTAAACCTTTGCTGTTTAACAATGGATACCGGCAGTTTTAGAAGAGGATCATATCTTGCTCAAAATGCAAGACTCTTTTCTCATTTTTTAAAAAGTTTTCATTTTGAATTTAATAAAATAACCTAGTGGTGTGAATTGTGAATGATGTTGATAAGGAGAGTCTAGTATGGTGAATATTTGCATTGTAGCATTCATTCCATCCATTCCGAGGCAGAAGCACACTGCACTGAGGTGATAAGAACACAACGGAAGTTAGTTATTTCCTCAGGGTGGATTCCCCTAGAATAAATGGAAAACTAGCCCACATACAGTAAGAACAAATCTAATATCGTATTACTATTAACACTACCAGTGTATGAAAGCCTTTTAACGTCTTAAGTAAGTAAGCTTTTTCTTCTCTCACTCTCTTCTCCTTTTTTTGTACTGCCTAAACACCAAACTGATGCCTTCAAAATTTTTATGAGGGGCAATGATAAGGAATGCTGCATTTTGGGATTTTTTTTAATGGCGTTCCTTTTGTGTGAAGTGATGTGGAAATCTTTTTGTACTATCAATGGTTTTCTTGGCCAGGCTTGAGTCAGTGAGTATTTAGAGATGCTCCAACCAACCAGTTTCCCCTCTGTTTATTTTGAAGAGTCTTTTAAAGATGGAGTGCATTTCCCTTTTTTCCTCTCGACAACATCCTCCACTGCCTTTTATTCCTCTCTCTGGCAAGGCCATATCTCTCTCTTTGTGCCGTGTGTGTCTGTGAACAACACTATGTTTCTCTGTACTTGGCCATCTGATGAACACACAGGCAGCTGTATCTGAAGCCCAGTGCTCCTCTATAGAAATATCAGCGGGATTTCAACAATCCCTCTCTCTCTCTCTCATTCTGCTTTTTCATTTTTCAGTTCGTTACTACTGGTGTGAGTTGATGTGCCCTTGGAAAAGAGAGCACATCGCAAAGTGAATACTCTACTCCCCCATTCAACACTGGAGACTGAGGTCCTTTTACACTACTCTATTTAAATGTAACTGTCAAATGGATGTACTGTGTATGCACTGCTCTCTGATGACTGTGGGCCACAGGATTTAGAATTTCACATATTCCTGCCTATGTTCCCAGTATAGTATGATTCATCAGGCTGCCAAGCTTCTGCTTTTATGTTCAATGCTGAGGGAATAATTCTCTAAAAGGCTAAATATACTACTTGGAACTTTGGGAAGGAGCTTTTACATATAGCTAGCATCCTCATTGCCTAAAATCTGTTTAACAGATTCACTACTGATGCAGCACACAACCCGAGAAAAGTTGTATTCACTGGTTTCATTAAATTATTATTTTTATTTTTCTGCCAATGATGGCTTTTTATCATAACTCCAGTCCAAGAAATTGTTGCATATTTAGTTTACTGTACGGTAGACTACAGGATGTGATTTCTGTACATATCAGACTTGTAGACTCACTCAACAGGTTAGTAGCGATCATTACAGGTGCATGGACAGGCATTATCATGTAATTTGTGTTGTGAACAGAGGAAAACGTATAATAGAACTCAGTCTGTTCTGTTGACTTGATATCTATATGGAGATCATGAACCAAGTAGGCTACAACAGGAATAATAAATCCTATTGGTTCTATTATATCAATCTAATCATGAATCATATTGGTATATCCATGATATTATCTTGTTTGGCCTATAGGCTGTATTCTGCCCCACTACCCCACACATAGTGACTGTGGTATGACATTGTAGGTACTGTATAATATAGATTTGATATGATGCGTATTGACAGGGGGACCTTTCAGCGTAAGCTTAGAGACATCCTTCCCAGGACTATCTCTCTCTTTCACAACACGCCAGCTATGAATCAGTGCTAAAGCACCACTCTTCGTCTGCGTCCCAAATGGCACACCATTCCCCACATAGTGCACTACGAGGCCCCTATGGGCCCTGGTCAAAGGTAGTGCACTATGTAGGCAATAGGGTGTCATTTTGGCTGCATACCTTTGCTCCCACCCTCCCTGAAGTCAACTATTATTATCTTCAGTTTGTCCTGCTAATGTATAATTGCGGAGCATCAGCTTTTTTCGTTGACCATGTTTTTGATGCAGCCTTGAGTAGGAAAAGCTGACAGGTGGAATGCTAATGTACTATCCAGCCTTTGGAGTGTGTCTGAAGTTCTCTCTTCATCCATCTCCTGTTGGCAGACATTGCACAGCTTCCTCCTTCTTATGCGTTTCAACCTACTGCTCATTGAGCAATCTTTTCCATAATTGTCAGAGCCGTTGTTTAAAGGAAGTGGTGGGTAACTGAAACAGGAACAAGATAGGATGAGGGCATTGGAGAACAACATCAACTACTGACTGCCTCAGGTCTTCAAGCCTGAGTGCATTTTTAAAGATTTACTGTATCTATCTAGGTTTTGTACATTGAATGTTGAAAATGTTATATCTTATATAGAATGCATAATGTCATATCAAACCTACTTTTTCTATACAATCAATAAATCTGATGGTAAATGAGATACACTTATGTGATTGGTTTGTTTTTCCTTGCCAGATGAGAAAATAGATTTCACATGCATGTTGTCAGTTGCATCCCAAATTGCACCATATTCCCTTTAATAGTGCACTTTTGTCCAGTGTCCCTTTTGACCAGGGCCCATAGGGCTTCAGGCAAAAGTAGTGCACTAAGTAGGGAATAGTAGTGCCATTGGGATGGATCTGTCCACGGTTCTGACATTGGGGCTGATAATAGTTTTTTCCCTCCATTGTTTCCAGTTGCCATGGCATTCAAAGAAACTTCTGAAACATTTCTCATTCACTCTGTCTTTGGGGCGTAATAGAACATAGAAAATGTGCTGAGACTGAAGAAAGAACTCCCTGCTTTTAAAGACAAAGTGGAATTGGTAGAGGTAAAAAAAAATGTATTTGCATTTGTTTTATAAATCAGTAATTATAAATGTTGAGCTGTTCTTTCGACTAGTAAGTGTTATTGTTAGAGGGAGATTAAGAAACACCATCACACTGCATTGCGGCAAAAATTGAAACACTAAAACTACTTTGCTCCTCTAAGGGGAGGCTATACCTAGGTTACAAATTGTTTGAGTTAGCCAAATTCTAATCATGTGGTGCACAGTTTTGGAATTATCATCAACAATATAATATTTACTAATAGCAGTATGGACCAAGCCCTGCTCCCATCAGTGGATGCACTACAAAGAAAGTATCATTTCTAGGTTTTGTTAGAACTATGTTCATACTGTCTCAGAGAGAAATCCACACCACCTTGGTTCAACAGAAAACCAAACAGTTATTGTTGAGATGCCAGCACTGTCCCCAAACTGTCAACAACAGGGATTTGGGGAAATAGGACAATGAACCACTGGCATCCCCTTACTGACAAGACATCCTTCTACACCACAATGGCAACACAATGTAGTTAATGGACATACAAGGACATACAAAGACACTTTATTTTCACTTACTGTAAGTTTACATTGGGTTTTTAATGAAATATGGAGGGAGTTACAAAAGGCATGGATAAAACATAAACTATGTACAACAATTCAATAACATAATCAAGAGACATTACGAGAGTCAACTGGAGAGGTGTAATCAGAGCTGAAATGACAAGGCTTGGATGTTGCATAAAGTCTATCTATCCATACAGTATATCTATCCAGATTGTCTATCCATACAGTCTATCTATCCATATTGTCTATCCATGTAGTCTATCCATACAGTCTATCCATATAGTCTATCCATATAGTCTATCCATATAGTCTATCTATCCATGTAGTCTATCCATATAGTCTATCCATATTGTCTATCCATGTAGTCTATCCATATAGTCTATCCATATAGTCTATCCATATAGTCTATCCATATAGTCTATCTATCCATGTAGTCTATCCATGTAGTCTATCCATATAGTCTATCCATATAGCCTATCCATATAGTATATTCATGTAGTCTATCCATATAGTCTATCTATCCATATAGTCTATCCATGTAGTCTATCCATGTAGTCTATCCATGTAGTCTATCCATGTAGTCTATCCATATAGTCTATCCATATAGTCTATCCATATATTCTATCTATCCATGTAGTCTATCCATATAGTCTATCTATCCATGTAGTCTATCCATAAAGTATATCCATATAGTCTATCCATGTAGTCTATCTATCCATGTAGTCTATCTATCCATGTAGTCTATCTATCCATGTAGTCTATCTATCCATGTAGTATATCCATGTTCTCTATCCATATAGTCTATCCATGTAGTCTATCCATATAGTCTATCCATGTAGTCTATCTATCCATGTAGTCTATCCATATAGTCTATATAACCATATAACGTATCCATATAGTCTATCCATGTAGTCTATATATCCATGTAGTCTATCCATATAGTCTATACATGTAGTCTATATATCCATGTAGTCTATCCTTGTAGTCTATCCATGTAGTCTATCCATATAGTCTATCCGTGTAGTCTATCCATGTAGTCTATCTATCCATATAGTCTATCCATGTAGTCTATCTATCCATATAGTCTATCCATGTAGTCTATCTATCCATATAGTATATCCATGTAGTCTATCCATGTAGTCTATCCATATAGTCTATCCATGTAGTCTATCCATGTAGTCTATCTATCCATATAGTCTATCCATGTAGTCTATCTATCCATATAGTCTATCCATGTAGTCTATCTATCCATATAGTATATCCATGTAGTCTATCTATCCATATAGTATATCTATCCATATAGTCTATCCATATAGTCTATCTATCCATGTAGTCTATCTATCCATGTAGTCTATCCATATAGTCTATCTATCCATGTAGTCTATCTATCCATGTACTCTATCCATATAGTCTATCCATGTACTCTATCCATGTAGTCTATCTATCCATGTAGTCTATCCATGTAGTCTATCTATCCATGTAGTCTATCCATGTAGTCTATCCATATAGTCTATCCATGTAGTCTATCCATGTAGTCTATCCATGTAGTCTATCTATCCATATAGTCTATCAATATAGTCTATCCATGTAGTCTATCCATGTAGTCTATCTATCCATGTAGTCTATCTATCCATGTAGTCTATCCATGTAGTCTATCTATCCATGTAGTCTATCTATCCATGTAGTCTATCTATCCATGTAGTCTATCCATGTAGTCTATCTATCCATGTAGTCTATCTATCCATGTAGTCTATCCATGTAGTCTATCTATCCATGTAGTCTATCCATGTAGTCTATCTATCCATGTAGTCTATCTATCCATGTAGTCTATCCATATAGTCTATCTATCCATGTAGTCTATCTATCCATGTACTCTATCCATATAGTCTATCCATGTACTCTATCCATGTAGTCTATCTATCCATGTAGTCTATCCATGTAGTCTATCCATATAGTCTATCCTTGTAGTCTATCCATGTAGTCTATCCATATAGTCTATCCATGTAGTCTATCTATCCATATAGTCTGTCCATGTAGTCTATCTATCCATATAGTCTATCCATGTAGTCTATCTATCCATATAGACTATCCATGTAGTCTATCCATCCATGTAGTCTATCTATCCATATAGTATATCTATCCATATAGTCTATCCATCCATGTAGTCTATCTATCCATGTAGTCTATCCATATAGTCTATCTATCCATGTAGTCTATCCATGTACTCTATCCATGTAGTCTATCTATCCATGTAGTCTATCCATGTAGTCTATCTATCCATGTAGTCTATCTATCCATGTAGTCTATCCATATAGTCTATCCATGTAGTCTATCCATGTAGTCTATCCATGTAGTCTATCTATCCATATAGTCTATCAATATAGTCTATCCATGTAGTCTATCCATGTAGTCTATCTATCCATGTAGTCTATCCATGTAGTCTATCTATCCATGTAGTCTATCTATCCATGTAGTCTATCTATCCATGTAGTCTATCTATCCATGTAGTCTATCTATCCATGTAGTCTATCTATCCATGTAGTCTATCCATCCATGTAGTCTATCCATATAGTCTATCCATGTAGTCTATCTATCCATGTAGTCTATCTATCCATGTAGTCTATTTATCCATGTAGTCTATCCATGTAGTCTATCTATCCATGTAGTCTATCCATGTAGTCTATCTATCCATGTAGTATATCTATCCATATAGTCTATCCATGTAGTCTATCCATGTAGTCTATCCATGTAGTCTATGCATATAGTCTATCCATGTAGTCTATCCATGTAGTCTATCCATGTAGTCTATCTATCCATGTAGTCTATCTATCCATGTAGTATATCTATCCATGTAGTCTATCCATGTAGTCTATCCATGTAGTCTATCCATGTAGTCTATCCATGTAGTCTATCCATGTAGTCTATCCATGTAGTCTATGCATATAGTCTATCCATGTAGTCTATCCATATAGTCTATCCATGTAGTCTATCTATCCATATAGTCTATCCATGTAGTCTATCTATCCATATAGTCTATCCATGTAGTCTAGTCTATCCATATAGTCTATCCATATAGTCTATCTATCCATGTAGTCTATCCATGTACTCTATCCATATAGTCTATCCATGTAGTCTATCCATGTAGTCTATCTATCCATGTAGTCTATCCATGTAGTCTATCTATTCATGTAGTCTATCTATCCATATAGTCTATCCATGTAGTCTATCTATCCATATAGTCTATCCATGTAGTCTATCTATTCATATAGTCTATCCATGTAGTCTATCCATATAGTCTATATATCCATGTAGTCTATACATGTAGTCTATCCATATAGTCTATCCTTGTAGTCTATCCATGTAGTCTATCTATCCATATAGTCTATCCATGTAGAATATCTATCCATGTAGTCTATCCATGTAGTCTATCCATATAGTCTATCCATGTAGTCCATCTATCCATGTAGTCTATCCATATAGTCTATCTATCCATGTAGTCTATCTATCCATGCAGTCTATCCATGTAGTCTATCCATGTAGTCTATCCATGTAGTCTATCTATCCATGTAGTCTATCTATCCATGTAGTCTATCCATGTAGTCTATCCATGTAGTCTATCCATGTAGTCTATCCATATAGTCTATCCATATAGTCTATCCATGTTGTCTATCCATATAATCTATCCATGTAGTCTATCCATATAGTCTATATATCCATAGTCTATCCATGTAGTCTACACATATAGTCTATCCGTATATCGATGGAACAGTCGTGGAGAGGGTAGCAAGTTTTAAGTTCCTCGGCATACACATCACAGACAAACTGAATTGGTCCACTCACACAGACAGCATCGTGAAGAAGGCGCAGCAGCGCCTCTTCAACCTCAGGAGGCTGAAGAAATTTGGCTTGTCACCAAAAGCACTCACAAACTTCTACAGATGCACAATCGAGAGCATCCTGGCGGGCTGTATCACCGCCTGGTACGGCAACTGCTCCGCCCTCAACCGTAAGGCTCTCCAGAGGGTAGTGAGGTCTGCACAACGCATCACCGGGGGCAAACTACCTGCCCTCCAGGACACCTACACCACCCGATGTTACAGGAAGGCCATAAAGATCATCAAGGACATCAACCACCCGAGCCACTGCCTGTTCACCCCGCTATCATCCAGAAGGTGAGGTCAGTACAGGTGCATCAAAGCTGGGACCGAAAAACTGAAAAACAGCTTCTATCTCAAGGCCATCAGACTGTTAAACAGCCACCATTAACATTGAGTGGCTGCTGCCAACACACTGACTCAACTCCAGCCACTTTAATAATGGGAATTGATGGGAAATGATGTCAAATATATCACTGGCCACTTTAAACAATGCTACCTAATATAATGTTTACATACCCTACATTATTCATCTCACATGTATACGTATATACTGTACTCTGTATCATCGACTGCATCCTTATGTAATACATGTATCATTAGCCACTTTAACTATGCCACTTTGTTTACATACTCATCTCATATGTATATTCTGTTCTCGATACCATCTACTGTATCTTGCCTATGCTGCGCTGTACCATCACTCATTCATATATCCTTACGTACATATTCTTTATCCCCTTACACTCTGTATAAGACAGTAGTTTGGGAATTGTTAGATTACTTGTTGGTTATTACTGCATTGTCGGAACTAGAAGCACAAGCATTTCGCTACACTCGCATTAACATCTGCTAACCATGTGTATGTGACAAATAACATTTGATTTGATTTGATATAGTCTATCCATGAAGTCTATTCATATAGTCTATCCATGTAGTCTATTCATATATTCTATCCATATAGTCTATCTATCCATGTTGTCTATCCATATAGTCTATCCATATAGTCTATCAATTTAGGCTATCCATGTAGTCTATCCATATAGTATATCCATGTAGTCTATCCATATAGTCTATCCATGTAGTCTATCCATATAGTCTATAAATCCATAGTCTACACATATAGTCTATCCATGTATTCTATTCATATAGTCTATCCATGTTGTCTATTCCTCTCCTTGTTCGGGTGGCGTTCGGTTGTCGACGTCACCGGCTTTCTAGCCATCGCTGATCTACCTTTCATTTTTCCATTTGTCTTGTCTTGTTTTCCTACACACCTGGTTTCAATTCCCTCAGTATTAGACGTGTATATAACCCTCTGTTCCTGTAACGACATTCCTCTTCTTCAGAGGAGGAGTAGCAAGGATCAGACCAATGTGCAGCGTGGTAAGTGTCCATAATGATATGTGTATTTAATAAATCAACAGAACACTGATCAAAATAACAAAAGTACAAACAAACAACTGAAACAGTCCCGTATGGTGAAAACACTAACACAGGATACAACCACCCACAAAACACAATAGAAAACAGGCTAACTAAATATGGCTCCCAATCTGAGACAACGACTGACACCTGCCTCTGATTGAGAACCATACTAGGCCAAACACATAGAAATATAACAACAGAACAAAACATAAAAAACAACATAGAATGCCCACCCCAACTCACGCCCTGACCAACTAAAATAAAGACATAAAAAAGGAACTAAGGTCAAAACGTGACAGTACCCCCCCCCCCGAAGTTGCGGACTCCAGCCGCAAAACCTGAACCTATAGGGGAGGGTCTGTGTGGGCATTTACAGCGGTGGCGGCTCTGGAGCGGGACGTGGACCCCACTCCATCATAGTCTCGGCCCACTTATGTGGCACCTTAGGAGTGGCGACCCCGGATTGGGGACCATAGCAACGGGTTCCGAATGGACGGGAGATTCCGGCAGCACCGGACATGCGGGAGACTCCGGCAGCTCCGGAGTGAAGGGCGATTCTGGCAGCTCAGGACAGACGAGCGATTCTGGCAGCTCAGGACAGACGAGCGATTCTGGGTGCTCAGGACAGACGGGCGACTGGCAGCTCAGGACAGACGGGCGCCTCTGGCAGCTCAGGACAGACAGGAGACTCTGGCAGCTCAGGACAGACGGGAGACTCTGGCAGCTCAGGACAGACGGGAGACTCTGGCAGCTCAGGACAGACGGGAGACTCTGGCAGCTCAGGACAGACGGGAGACTCTGGCAGCTCAGGACAGACGCAAGACTCTGGCAGCTCAGGACAGACGCAAGACTCTGGCAGCGCTGGACAGGCGGGAGCACCTGTAGGGAGGAGACGGAGAGACAGCTTGGTACGTGGAGGAGGGCTGGTGCGTGGAGGAGGCACCGGATAGACCGGACCGTGAAGGTGCACTGGAGGTCTCGAGCACCGAGCCTGCAAAACCCTACCTGGTTGGATACTCCCCGTAGCCAGGCCAGTGCGGCGAGGTGGAAAAAACCCACACTGGGCTGTGCTGGTGAACCGGGAACACCCTGCGTAGGTCTGGTGCCATGTACCTCGGCCCGAGGAGACGCACTGGAGACCAGATGCACTGAGCCGGCTTCATGGCACCTGGCTCGATGCCCACTTGAGCCCGGCCGATACGAGGCTTTGCGCTGTAACGCACAGGGCTATGCCTGCGCACCGGGGACACCGTCCGCCTCACGGCATAACACGGTGCCTACCTGGTCCACCTCTCTCCACGGTAAGCACGGGGGGTTGGCGCAGGTCTCCTACCTGACGTAGCCACACTCCCCGTGTGCCACCCCAATACATTTTTGGGGCTGCCTCTCGTCCCAGCCGCGCTGCCTCATCATATCGCCGCCTCTCAGCTTTCGCTGCCTCAAGCTCTGCCTTGGAGCGGCGATATTCCCCAGCCTGTGCCCAGGGTCCCTACCTCGGCTCCCGTGCTGGCCCATCCGGAACCCTCTTTGGCGTTCATAGTGGAGGTGGACGTGTCCGAGGCTGGGATAGGAGCCGTGCTCTGTCAGCGCTAGGGTACACCACCGAAGCTCCGTCCCTGTGCCTTCTTCTCGAGGAAGCTCAGCCCGGCAGAGCGAAACTATGACGTAGGGTACCGGGAGCTGTTGGCTGTCGTCAAGGCTCTGAAGGTGTGTAGACATTGGCTTGAGGGAGCTAAACACACTTTTCTCATCTGGACTGACCACCGCAATCTGGAGTACATCCGGGCAGCGAGGAGACTGAACCCTCTCCAGGCAAGGTGGGCCATGTCTTTCACCCGTTTTGTTTTTACCCTTTTGTACAGACCAGGTTCCCAGAACGTGAAGGCAGACACACTGTCCCTGCTGTATGACACAGAGGAGCAGCCCATGGATCCTACCCCCATACTACCGGCCTCCTGCCTGGTGGCACCGGTAGTGTGGTAGCTGGACGCGGACATTGAGCAGACAATACGTGCAGAGCCCGCTCCCCTCCAGTGTCCCGCTGGGCGTCTGTACATTCCGTCTGCTGTCTGTGACCGGCTGATCTTTTGGGCCCACACGTCACCTCCGCTGGTCAGCCAGGCATCGGTCGAACGGTGTGCTGTCTGAGTGGGAAGTACTGGTGGCCCACCTTGGCTAAGGACGTGAGGGTTTATGTTTCCTCTTGCTCAGTGTGCGCGCAGTGTAAGGCTCCTAGGCACCTGCCCAGAGGAAAGTTACATCCTTTACCCGTTCCACAATGGCAATGGCCGCACCTGTCGATTGATTTCCTGACCGATCTCCCACCATCACAGGGAAACACCACGATCCTGGTTGTTGTGGATCGTTTCTCTAAGTCCTGCCGTCTCCTTCCTCTGCCCGGTGTCCCTACGGCCCTACAGATTGCGGAGGCCTTGTTTACGCACTACGGGGTGCCTGAGGATATAGTGTCTGATCAGGGGTCCCCAGTTCACTTCGAGGGTCTGGAGCGTTCGTGCCCTCGGCAGTGATGGCCCAGGACTTGCTTCGCCACTCCTCCACTAAACTCTCCCCCTTCCAGTGGGTACTGGGGTACCAGCTCCTTGGCATCAGAGTCAGACCGAAGCTCCTGCGGTGGACAACTGGTTCCAGTGCGCGGAGGAGACATGGGACGCCGCCCATGTTCACCTTCAGCGTGCCGTGCTGCGCCAGCACAGACCGTGGGACCGGGTCTGCCTCTCGACCGAAACCTGCCCATCCGCCTGCCCTGCCGGAAGCTGGGTCGGCGGTTTGTGCTGGGTTCCGGTGGAGTGTTGGACCCTTCAATGCTGTGGGAGTTCCACAGTCTCCGTCCGGACCGCCCTGCACCTCGCCCCCTGGGTCGTCCCCAAGGCCGGTGTCAGCACACTGCTGGAGCCTCGTGTCAAGGGGGGTACTATCCATATAGTCTATCCATGTAGTCTACATCTATCTATATAGTATATTAATGTAGTCTATCCATGTAGTCTACCCATATAGTCAACCCATATAGTCTATCCATATAGTCTATCCATGTAGTCTAATTTGTAAGTCGCTCTGGATAAGAGCATCTGCTAAATGACTTAAATGTAAATGTATCCATATAGTCTATCCACGTAGTCTATCCATGTAGTCTATCCACGTAGTCTATCCACGTAGTCTATCCACGTAGTCTACCCATATAGTCAACCCATATAGTCTATCCATATAGTCTATCCATGTAGTCTATCCACGTAGTCTATCCATGTAGTCTACCCATATAGTCAACCCATATAGTCTATCCATATAGTCTATCCATGTAGTCTATCCACGTAGTCTATCCATGTAGTCTACCCATATAGTCTACCCATATAGTCTATCCATATAGCCTATCCATGTAGTCTATCCACGTAGTCTATCCATGTAGTCTATCCACGTAGTCTATCCATGTAGTCTATCCACGTAGTCTATCCATGTAGTCTATCCACATAGTCTATCCATGTAGTCTATCCACGTAGTCTATCCATGTAGTCTATTCATATAATCTACCCATATAGTCTATTCATATAATCTACCCATATAGTCTATTCATATAATCTATCTATCCATATAGTCTACCCATATAGTCTATCCATGTAGTCTATCCATATAGTCTATCCATATAATATAATTATTTAGTTATTTAATTTCACCTTTATTTAACCAGGTAGGCAAGTTGAGAACAAGTTCTCATTTACAATTGCGACCTGGGTATCTATCAATATAATATATATATCCATATAGCCTATCCATGTAGCCTATCCATATAGTCTACCCATATAGTCTATCCATGTAGTCTATCCATATAGTCTCTGCATGTAGTCTGTCCATGTAGTCTATCCATGTCGTCTATCCATATAGTCTATTCATGTAGTCTATCCATGTAGTCTATCCATGTAGTCTATCCATATAGTCTATTCATGTAGTCTATCCATATATTCTATCCATATAGTCTATCCATATAGTCTATCCATGTTGTCTATTCATGTAGTCTATTCATGCCAGCATGGGCCAATATGCTGCACACAAACATACAGAAGAAGAACAGTTTCCCTCCTTTTTTGGTTTCCATGCAATGGTCCCTTCAAAATGGATGTGAAGAAAGTGAACAGCGTATAGTTTTCATGTTCATACCAATTTGTTTGTATTTACACTGAACAAAAATATTAACCCAACATGTAAAGTGTTGGTCCCATGTTTCATAAGCTGAAAGAAAAGACCCCAGAAATGTCCCATATGCACAAAATGATTCTTTATCTCATATTTTGTGCACACATTTGCTAACATCCCTGTTAGTGAGCATTTCTCATTTCCCAAGATAATCCATCCACCTAACAGGTGTGGCATATTAAGAAGCTGATTAAACAGCATGATCAGTACACAGGTGAACATTGTGCTTGGGACAATAAAAGGCCAATCTAAAATGCGCAGTTTTGTCACACAACACAATACCACAGATGTCTCAAGTTTTGAGGGAGAGTGCAATTGGCATGCTGACTGCAGGAATGTCCACCAGAGCTGTTGCCAGATAATTTAATGTTAATTTTTCTACCATAAGCCGCCTCCAACGTCATTTTAGAGAATTTGGCATTATGTCCAACCGGCCTCACAACAGCAGAGCACGTGTATGGCATTGTGTGGGTGAGCGGTTTGCTGACGTCAACGTTGTGAACAGAGTGCCCCGTGGTGGCGGTGGGGTTGTGGTATGGAAAGGCATAAGCTATGAACAAAGAACTCAATTGCATCTTATCAATGGAAATCTGAATGCACAGAGATACCGTGACAAGATCCTGAGGCCCATTGTCGTGCCATTCATCTGCTGCCATCACCTCATGTTTCAGCATGATAATGCACGGCCCCATGTCGCAAGGATCTGTACACAATTCCTGGAAGCTGAAAATGTCCCAGTTTTTCCATGGCCTGCATACTCACCAGACATGCCACCCATTGAGCATGTTTTGGATGCTCTGGACCGACGTGTACGAACGACCGTGTGTCCAGTTCCCACCAATAGCTAGCAACTTCGCACAGCCATTGAAGAGGAGTGGGACAACATTCCACAGGCCACAATCAACAGCCTGATCAACTCTTTGCGAAGTCGCACTGCATGAGGCAAATGGTGGTCACACCAGATGCTGACTGGTATTCTGATCCACACCCCTACCCTTTTTAAGGTATCTGTGACAAACAGATGCATATCTGTATTCTCAGTCATGTGACTGAGGCAGCAGCCACTCTTCCTGGGGTCCAGCAAAAGTGACACAGTTATATACAATTATGGGTCTCTGACATTCTGATAGTGAGTTGTTTATAGTTTACAAAACTATAATATTCATACACAATGTTAATGTTTCTTACACTAGGCATTAGCTTTCAGAACCTATTTTTTCACATCTACAATGTTCCATTCATATCAAATTCAAACGCAATGGAGATGTTATACCTCAATTAATAAAATCTTCCAATAAGTGTAACATCTCAAAATGTAGGGTAGTCTCTATAATCTATATTACATCGAAACAGTCTAACTAGCGTAGAAATATGCATTTACTACTTCACTGGCTTAATCCTTGTTTACAGTATACATACAGTTTAAGGAGGCAGTTGGGTCAAACTGCCCCCTCCTTCAACTACATTAGGAAATGTTTTCGGCAAGGAATGTTCAAAAGATAGTTCACTCCCAAATCTAAGTTAATCAGATGTGTTTTCAGATCTTAAAAGTGGTCTAATATCAAGATGAGAATCATGAGATGGTCCCAAACCATCTGTTGTGTAGATCCAGCTATCTGCCTCTATCTCCCAAAAAATAGATAGTGCAATTGTTTCCCATTCATTTGGGATGGAGGCTTATAGTTGGAGCTTATAACATAATATATATAATATTTAGCAGGCGCTTTTATCCAAAGCGAGTTACAGTAATGCATGCATACGTTTTATGTATCGACAGAAGATTGTGTGGGACGTTAACTCATCTTGACATTAGACCACTTTGAAAGCCTGAACAAACTTTGATTTGAGATTGAACTGCCAACACACAAGTTCATTCATTGATAGTCATTTGGAATAGGTTTAGGTTTAGACAAGAGAACGCAAATAGATCCACATTGGTACTACATGCTACAGTTAGTGTCTCTTCCTCTTCAAGTCCTGCTGATAACCACCTAAGTAACCTTCAGCGGTTGCCCTCCCAGTAGCCAGCGTCACCTGAGTCGTGACAGTGACACTTTGTGCAGGAGTCCACCCATACAGGTTCCCCCCCTGGGATCATCTGGCTGCGGGTCAAATCCACATAGCAGGAGGGCCCTGGGGAAACACACAATAATTTATCTTAACTTGCCATTTGGTTGTGATATTTTGCATTGCACTTCTCTTTCCATGAGGATATAACTGTCACCTCTACCGTAAAGAGGAGAGGGTATTTTCAGTGGAAGTTTAACTACAGACAATAAGACTTGATTAACTCTGAATTACTGTAATTTAAAAACTATGTATACTTAATTGTGCAGTCATAGACCACCTAAAATCAAACCATGAATGCATCTTCAAATGGCTATTTTCCAACTCGATAAACTGCCTTTTAAATAGCTATTGTGTGTCTCAGGTAGAATAGGAGAGAATGGATCGGTCATTGGTAACGGTGTGTGAAGAGCATTATTTCATGCTGATATAGTTATTCTTCCCCCACTACTTCTATTTGTTTGGATAAATGATCACATTCATACAGTATATTGCTGCTTGTGGTGCTGACAACAGTAATGTGACAAAACTAAGGGCATGCATCAATCACAATAAGAAGTCAATTATGAACAACTGTTTCTGCACAGAGAATAGACAATGTGAGGAATGTGAACATCATCTTCCCTGTATCTAGCCCTCTCTCATCTCCCTTTGACCAGAGTCATTTAAAATAGAATGCTTCCTTGTCAATAAAGTATTTGATGACCTGTGATATCGCACAGCCACTTACTGTAAGCGTGTGTGGAGAAAAAGAGGTGCTATTTGAGTGAGTTTTGCTAATTATTATTTAGGAATCATGATTGTAGCTAGCTAATATTGACACTGATGGATATGCTAGCTGCTACTTAGGTGAAACATACTTAGACACGTTCCTTCTTTCCCTCAATGTTCTAGATCATCCACAGGAGATGACCCACTTCTCTGTCTCTCTGGGACATCTTTCAAAACATTGTAATCCGTTCACAGATTCTCTGTAATAACCACGAGGTCAGTTCACTCACCCTCTGGGCATTCAGGGCAGCACTTCCCATTGGTGTTGACAGGGTTGACGCAGGGCGGGGGGGGGGGCACTAGGCAGCGGGCGATGCCATCACTGTCACAGGTACACTGCTCGCACTCACTTGGCTGCCAATCACACAGAACAGAACACAGGCTGTCAGAGACAGAGGACGGTGTCCCAAATGGCACCCTATTCCTTTTATAGTGCACTACTTTTGACCAGAGGCCATAGGGGAATAGGGTGTAATTTGGGTTGCAACCACAGACATAGTCCTACCAGTGTTCTTTAGACTGCCACTGGCAGATATTGTATCACTGTTAGACATGAGCAGTTGGACAGAAAATACCTCCCAGGATGTTATTTGTCATTTATTGAGACAGGGCACTCGACCAAGTCCATATTATGGCAAGAACAGCTCAAATAAGCACAGAGAAATTACAATCCATCATTACTTTAAGACATGAAGGTCAGTCAGTCTGTAAAATTTCAAGAACTTTTAAAGTTTCTTCAAGTGCAGTAGCAAAAACCATCAAGCGTTATGATGAAACTGGCTCTCATGAGGACCGCCACTGAGAACAGGGTAGGTGAATGGATGATAACCACATTAATGGTTCCCACCGTGAAGCATGGAGGAGGAGGTGTGATGGTGCTTTGCTGGTGACACTGTCTGTGATTCATTTAGAATTCAATGCACACTTAACCAACAAGGCTACCACAGCATTCTGCAGCGATACGCCATCCCATCTGGTTTACGCTTAGTGGGACTAAAATGTGTTTTTCAACAGGACAATGACCCAACACACCTCCAGGCTATGTAAGGGCTATTTGACCAAGAAGGAGAGTGGTGGAATGCTGCATCAGATGACCTGGCCTCCACAATCCCCGACCTCAACCCAGTTGAGATGGTTTGGGATGAGTTGGACAGCAGAGTGAAGTAAAAGCAACTAACAAGTGCTCAGCATATGTGGGAACTCCTTCAAGACTTTTGGAAAAGCATTCCAGGTGAAGCTGGTAGAGAGAATGCCAAGAGTGTGCAAAGCTGTCATTAAGGCAAAGGGTGGCTACTTTTTTAATTTTAAATTTTATTTCACCTTTATTTAACCAGGTAGGCTAGTTGAGAACAAGTTCTCATTTGCAACTGCGACCTGGCCAAAATAAAGCATAGCAGTGTGAACAGACAACACAGAGGTACACATGGAGTAAACAATTAACAAGTCAATAACACAGTAGAAAAAAATGGGCAGTCTATATACAATGTGTGCAAAAGGCATGAGGAGGTAGGCGAATAATACAATTTTGCAGATTAACACTGGAGTGATAAATGATAAATGATCAGATGGTCATGTACAGGTAGAGATATTGGTGTGCAAAAGAGCAGAAAAGTAAATAAATAAAAACAGTATAAAAACAGTATGGGAATGAGGTAGGTGAAAATGGGTGGGCTATTTACCAATAGACTATGTACAGCTGCAGCGATCGGTTAGCTGCTCGGATAGCTGACGTTTGAAGTTGGTGATGGAGATAAAAGTCTCCAACTTCAGCGATTTTTGCAGTTCGTTCCAGTCACAGGCAGCAGAGTACTGGAACGAAAGGCGGCCAAATGAGGTGTTGGCTTTAGGGATGATCAGTGAGATACACCTACTGGAGCGCGTGCTACGGATGGGTGTAGCCATCATGACCAGTGAACTGAGATAAGGCGGAGCTTTACCTAGCATGGACTTGTAGATGACCTGGAGCCAGTGGGTCTGGCGACGAATATGTAGTGAGGGCCAGCCGACTAGAGCATACAAGTCGCAGTGGTGGGTGGTATAAGGTGCTTTAGTGACAAAACGGATGGCACTGTGATAGACTGCATCCAGTTTGCTGAGTAGAGTGTTGGAAGCCATTTTGTAGATGACATCGCCGAAGTCGAGGATCGGTAGGATAGTCAGTTTTACTAGGGTAAGCTTGGCGGCGTGAGTGAAGGAGGCTTTGTTGCGGAATAGAAAGCCGACTCTTGATTTGATTTTCGATTGGAGATGTTTGATGTGAGTCTGGAAGGAGAGTTTGCAGTCTAGCCAGACACCTAGGTACTTATAGATGTCCACATATTCAAGGTCGGAACCATCCAGGGTGGTGATGCTAGTTGAAAAATAAAAAATATATTCTGATTTGTTGAACACTCTTTTGGTTACTACATGATTCCATTTGTGTTATTTCATAGTTTTGATGTCTTCACTATTATTCGACAATGTAGAACATAGTAAAATAAAGAAAAACCCTTGCATGAGTAGGTGTGTTCAAACGTCTGACTGGTACTGTATTTGTAATGTATGTTTTATTGTATTGGGTTCATGTAAACCGTTAACAGATGTTTTCCCCTGTCACGGTATTGGATGTTTATCAGCATCTCTGCATGTGGTTCAGATACAGATGTTGGGTTAAATGAAGTGGAAGAAAATAACACCATGAGGCTCTGAGCTTAATGTCTCCTAGCTCATCCAGTGCTGTGTCAGAGGGCCTCTGATTATCCCCTTAGGGATCTCCCATTAACCATAATAACCTCATCAAGAGGACAATGAGCCAAGAGTAAATCTCACTGGTTTGGCTTTTCTATTGCCAGAGTCGTTTCATATTTTAATTCATTGACTGAGGGGGTATTGCCTTTCTGCTTGGCTTTGTTGGCTCTGCTATCCTCTTTCCCTGAAGAAAAGGAGTTTATTCTTCAAGCAGGTTGAACTGTGGCTAATGATTCTGCTGATTACAGCAACAGACAACAAAGAGTTGTATGTAATCAATAGCACAGCAACCTAATCACAAACTAGAAACATAGATGCAATTAGAAACAAACAACAAATATTACTGAAGAACCCATTCAATGGTGTGGATGAGGACTATGAAGGAGATTATCAAAACACTTACAATGTGCCCCGAGAAGAATCTCAATATCAACTGGGTGATTTATGTCTATATCTGTTCTCTCAATTTACATCTGCACTGTCACATTTGAATAGACTGGCTGTAAATGTAGCAAGATTCAGCATTTAACAGCAGCATACTGCCTCCATGTGGCAGTATCTCCACAAGATACAGTCCCTGTCAGTAACAGCTCTTCAGCTACTAACCCCATTGAGCAGGTGTAAAATTAACCAGCTATACTGTATCCAAACAAGATGGCGTAGCAGTCAGACGTCTTTGTCTTGTCATGTGTATATCTTTTTATATATTCTTTATTCGCATATATTTAAATATTATTCTTAACCTCAATTCCAACATACTCTCCTGCAATCCGCCTCACTTAATATGGTATGGATCTGCTATTTTCTTTACTTTTGAACTGGAACCCCCAACAGAAGCTAGCCAGCTAACTAGTTACTATCTAGTAGTCAGCTAGCCACTGCTAGCGGTCATCAGCTAACCTTTAGCCCGAACAACACTTGCCAGTCTGCACAGCGTGATTCAAACCAGAGCAAAGCATACTTCTTTTTCTCCATATCTCTGGATTTCTACCGCAAGCTCTAAACCTTTTGTCCTGAATCTAGTCATGATCAGAGTGGTCACTCCTGGCTAACGTCTCTGTCCCAAAACAAGAACCAATTAGCCTGGAGCTAGGCCCATCTCCCGGCTAGCAGAAGAGGTCCATCAGCCACTCCTTGGGCTACAATACCTATTTTTCCAATTGGCCTGGACCCCTTTTACTGCCGACACAGAGCCCGGCCGATTCATCATGACTTGACTACCGACGTAGTCTGCCCAAGGGGGTTTTTCAACTGGCTCACGACATCCCCTGAATGCCCATCTGCTAGCCGCGGCCCGCTCGCTGTCTAGAGCATATCGGACTGTTTGCTGAAGAGGCCCATTGGACAAATTCTTTGGCCACTATTCCTATTTTGCCAATTGTTCTGGACCCTTTTATCACACGGAGCCCTGTTGATCCATCACGACTGACCTGCCGACAGTAACAGCACGAGAGGGCTACAACAGACTTCTTCTTCCGCTAGCTTGCTAGCTCCGCTAGCTGTCTGAATCGCTGTGAGTTTATGTGGCCTACCACTTTGCGGCTGAGTGGATGTTGCTCCTAGATGTTTCCACTTTCAAAATGACAGCACTTACAGTTGACCAGGGCGCACAGACAGACTTTGGAGCGCCCACTTCAGGAGGTAGCAGAACGACCACCATGACAGTAAGAGGAAAATCAATATACATCAGTCAACTCAATAGACATTTGAGAAGTAAATGACAACCCAGAAATATGATTTTTATTAATTACGGCAATATTTATTGTAGCCTACCTGGAAGTTTTGTCCCAGTTCGTACACCTCTCCCCTGGTACTCACAGGCTATCTTCTCACATCTTGGGCAGCAATCAGTGGGATAGTGGCTGACATGGATGCAAGCGGTGTGCAAAGAGATGCATTCCGTCCTTGCACAAGAAGACCCCTCTGTGGTGCATTCACACTGCTGCAATGGTCCGAGTCTAAAAAATGCCATTCTCCTACATAGTAGACGCTGCCGTTTGCATCACAGGTGTTCTCTTGTCCAGCCACAGAGAAAGCCAGACCGACCTGTACACAGAACAGTAGAGACATCACGGAACGCAGAATCCCCATCGAATAGTGCTTATTTAAAAACATTTTCATGACCAAAAAAACTATTAAAAAACCCCGAAAGATTGTGTTCCAGTGTCCACGATTTAAAAATGCCAAAATGTGCTTTAGTGTTTATGGTTATAGAGCTATATCTGCCACATTGTTGCAGAATATAACATCCTCACAACATTTCTTCAGATGTCCTAGCCTAAAACTTCTCTAAGGTTATGTTCTCGACTCCCGGTCTTTCACAGATTAGAAATATGTAGAGGGAAAGTTATTACGCCTCTATGTGGGTTAAATTACAATTCACACGTGACGACCTAGTCCAGTGCACATACTCTGCTCGTCCGTCAACTGTCTGTGAGCTATAGCCTACTAATTTATGGTCAAATTATGAGAAGGGGTTTTCCCCTACAGAAATAACTGTTATTCATTGTCTAGACAATATTTGAACTGCTTTGAGATAATATTAACTTCTTTTTTTATCGTACCATTTTATGAATTAACAGATTAATTAAGATAAATGTGGTTGTTATATAGATAATACTTCTTGTTTGACTTTGTATTCAATCTTGGTAAAGACATTTGAAAGTAAAAATAAAATAAAAATGCAGCCTATTATATTAAGTAGTAATAATGTTCCCATGGATTTCACGCCCAAAATTAAACCTTTGAACATTTGATTTACATTAGCCTGGTGTTAGAAATAATTTATTCCAAGACGAGGGAGAGTGATCTCGCGATATTTCTGCCTTGGAGACAAGAACGCTAACACTGGAAACAGAAAGCAACAAGGTAAGTTTACTATTTTTTATTTAGTAGCATGTTAGTTCCTCTGAACAGTTGTAAAATGTAGAATTTAAGCACAAAAGTAACGTGCATTAAACAACTAAGTGAATGGTTTTACTGAGACGCTGGACGTTACCCAATTCCGGTTAACGTTAGCTACCGATGCCAGGCAATTGAGGCAACCAACCCACGCTAGCATCCTTCTTGCAAACCGGCTAGGACGCAAAATACTTATAGCCCAGACATACAGTATTTCACTGACAACTTAATTATTCCCTCTGTTATTACCTTTCAACTTCTAGATAAAGTTCCTCATGGAAGAAACCGAATCAGTGTGGAATATTATCTCGGAGCATGTCCCAGAGTCAGAGCTCTCAGAGATCCGGGTCCTTCTTGGAGATGCTCTGATTGACATATACACAGAGATGTATTCAGAGGTAAGGACAAACACATCTCTGTAGTGATTGATAACTGAGCATGAGCATTTTTCCAAACATCTGAATTTAGGTAGCAATCAACAATAGCTGCAATTAACACTTGGCCCCCCCAAAAAGGGTGGAATACAATCGAACAACGTGAAACTATGGACATGCCATCATTACAGGCAAATCACGAGAAGGCATTTGTAGTCTTTGAAGTAGCTCCAATTTAGCTGCATTACATGAGTGAGGCTATACATACAGCTATGTAAGACTAGATCCTCAGATTGTTCCAAAACAACACACTCATTGTGGCCCTTGAGACTATCTTTAGGCCTACGCACTGTTTGTTCTGGAGCCTGTTCTGAAACCACACATTTCCTGTCTAGGTTATCATACAGTTATGTTCTGATAGGGGCAATGGTTTTAATATCCATACTAGCTCAATTAGTTCCATATTAGTTCAATAGTGTAATTACATTCAAACTACACAGGCCAAATTACTAATAGAAGGAGACCCCTGGAATAGAGTG